>NC_134885.1:5840734-5843234 GCF_041734735.1 Babylonia areolata | reverse complement strand
CAGAACTGGCATAAATCCTTCAAATCATAAATCCTGTTTTAACCCAGATCTGAGCAAACATCAACAGTGACTGCCATGTTTTTATCTTCAGTGTTAAAAACAGTTTCATCATGACAGAACTGACAGTTCCTGTTTTAACCAAGCATGCAAACCCATTCTGCAAATAGTTGAGAGAGCGTTCTAGTTCATGGTTTCTATTCATGTCATGGTATTCCTTTTTATTCTTTGAATTATCACCATACATGCAAACTGCAGCTCTGATTCTTCATTCTGGTAACTACTGTTGCATGGGGCAGGTAGATTTTGTCTTCTCTTCTTCTATTTCTTTGTAGCTGGCATACATCAAGAGTGGATTTTCAAGAAAACAAAACTTTCATGATCCCGAGGGATGATTCATTGAGAAATACCAACAGACACTATGCATTTTGTACAAATAAATCAAACATGCGGTGAAGAGGCAATGAGCGATATAACGTTTCTCAGTGAAGACAGCCATCCCAGAATTTACACTGCTGAAATCATTGAACACAGCTGAAATCATTTGTCACAGCTAAAATGATTGGTCACAAATCTATATGCACTTGATATCCTTTGCAAACTTTGACCAGTATCATTTGACTGCAAGGGGAATAACTTTCAGCTGCCTTGATACATCTCCAGTGTTTAGGTTTGAACAATTCAAACGAACACTTCCGCACACAACCTTTCACAAATTGTTTCCATGTCAAGCCCTTAGTGTGAAGCATACTATCAAGACAAAGTGGTTTATTGATCTGCAGACCTCTTTCCCCTCTCTTCACCACACACACACACATACACACACACACACACACATAAACACACTTAAACACACATGAACACACACACACACACACACACATACACACACATGAACACACACACAAGCCCTCTAAATCAAAACGAATGTTCATGCAGCTCTACATGAATCTCCTCCTGAAAGCCAACCATCATTCTTGTTAATCTTGCAAACAACTAGAATTCAACCCGTTTTAATCTGCAACGCAGTCATACTCACCCATGAACTCATCAACACACGAGTCATTCAAACAATAGAATTTTTTTTTTTTTT
Source organism: Babylonia areolata (assembly GCF_041734735.1). NCBI lineage: Eukaryota > Metazoa > Mollusca > Gastropoda > Neogastropoda > Buccinidae > Babylonia > Babylonia areolata. The sequence goes on along the minus strand of NC_134885.1, from coordinate 5,842,144 downwards.
AGTAAACATCAAAATCTGTAAAATTTTTAATCATTAAAAAAAACCAACAACAACAAAACAAAAAATCAAACAACAAACGAAAACATTAGAATTAGTTCAGCTCTGCAAAGAACAAACTGTCGACTACACTCTCCCTCCCTTCATGAAGAGCTCTCAGCGACTTCAAGCAACAGCTACAAGGGAGTGTGGGAGGGGTAACATAAAAGATTCAGACGGATGATGCCATACTCAAGTTCAGGTTCTCAGCCTGCCGACGAGACAGCAACTTCCAAATTTTAAACGATGAGTCCCCTACAAGACACAGCAGTAACCAATAGTCAACAAAATTCAGGCACACAAGTCTAGCATCAAACCAAACAGAAACATTAATAAAATTAAGAAAAATTATCGTCAACAAAATTCAGGCATACAAGTCTAGCATCAACCCAAACAGAAACATTAACAAAATCAAGAAAAAATGGTCGTTTTTCAAATAACCATAAATAACAAATAACTAAATGCATAAATAAATGCATGTATTAAAAACATTTCTTTCAATCACAGCTTACTACCAGACACCTATGGACACTTCAAAAGCATGGACGGTCATCTTGCTAGTCAGTAATGTATTCTAACCTTCAAAAAGAAAAGAAAAAAAAAAAAAAAAAAAAAAAGAAGGGGGAAAAAAAAAAGAGTACAATTCTGAGCAATGATTTATGGTGTTCCTGAAATGTTCATTATGTTGAGATTTATTCAAGCAAACATGCAAACATCAATCCTTCTCTCTTTTCTGTCAGTGCTTGCACACACACACACACACACCAAACTGCACATAGTGCACCACTAGTGTTGAACAAACAGTGCCACAATTCACATCCAGTCAGGTGTCCAGCATTGTTGCATCGCGTCATGTCAGTGCAACCATCCACCACACACACACAAACCCCACAACTTTTCTGTGACATCTCACTGTGGTGCCTCACCTAACTGAAAGTCAAGATCTGCCCCTAATACAGACACACACAAACAGCAGCACTGGTCAACACATTGTAGGTCCCTCCCCACATCAACCTTTTTTCAAATAATAATCTACAGAAGTCATGCAAACAATATTTGATTATTGATTAATTTTTTTTGGGTCCTAATCCCCGCTTCTGCTGTCCACGTTCTCTCACACACACCCTTCCAATATTATGTTTTTTTGTTTCTCCAATCACTGACACTCACCCTCTCCATTTTACATGTTGTACTCCATCTTTCTCACATTCTGTTCTCTTTCTCTCTCTCTTCTCTTTTCTTTTCCTTAGTCTCATCCCCTTCGCCCACCCCCACCTCCCACCCCCTTTTCATTTGAATATACAGAAATGATGATTTCTAACCAATTATAACAATCATCATCATCATGATAGAAATGATAATAATCCCCCCCCC
>NC_134885.1:5798234-5835734 GCF_041734735.1 Babylonia areolata | reverse complement strand
CCATCATTCATACAAGCTAACTTAACTCTGTTGTTCCATCAGTCATACAACCCTTGCCTCACTTAACTAAGCTGTTCCATCGTTTGTACAACCTCTGCCTCACCTAACTAGGCTGTTCCATCATGCATGCAACCATCAGCCTCTTTTAACTCCACTGTTCTATCATTCATCCAACCTCCTCCTCAATAGACCATTGGAGAGTTCCGCGGACATCTTGGATCTTGCGCATGTGCATCTAACTTTAATTTGAAATTGGACCAATGTCAAAGGCGATCGACATGGACAAAAGCAGCAAACATGTGCCGGAGTCCTCCATTTCTTCAGTTGACAGCCTCCATTGCTACAACCAAACTCTAATCAATGAGGTGCCATCGTATGCGCACACAAAACAGAGCAAAAAATCGAAAAAAAAGAGAAGACTGCTGTTTTGCATGTTCTGCCTCTCTCGATCGCCTTTGTTGCTCTGATTTTCGGAGAGCCAATCAACTTCATGAGCACAGATCATGTGATGTGCCTCTTTCAGTCATGTAAGCACGGAACTCTCCAGCGGTCTATTAACTTGGCTGTTACATCATACATGCAACAGTCACCCTCTCTTAACTCTGCTGTTCCATCATTCATACAGCCTTCGCCTCACTTAACTTGGCTGTTCCATCATACATACAACCTTCGCCTCACTTTACTTGGCTGTTCCATACATACAAGCAACCGTCAGCCTCACTTAACTCTGGTGTTCCATCATCCATACTTAACTCTGCTGTTCCATCATACATGCAACCGTCAGCCTCTCTTAACTTGACTATTCCATTGTACATACAACCATTAGCCTCTCTCAACTTGGCTGTTCCATACACATGCAATAGTCAGCCTCTTTTAACTTGGCTGTTCCATCATTCATCCAGCCTCACTTCACTCTACTGTTCCATCATACATACAACCATCATCTCACGTAACTTGGCTGTTCCATCAAACATGCAACCTTCACCTCACTTAACTTGGCTGTTCCAACATACATGCAATTGTCAGCCTCTTTTAACTCTGCTGTCCCGTCATTCATAGAATCCTTGCCTCACTTAATTTGGCTGTTCCATCATACATACAACTGTCAGCCTCACTTGACTTGGCTGTTCCATCATACATACAACTGTCAGCCTCACTTGACTTGGCTGTTCCATCATACAAACAACCGTCAGCCTCTCTTAACTCTGCTGTTTCATCATTTGTACAACCTTTGCCTCGCTTAACCTGGCTGTTCCATCATACATGCAACCGTCAGTCTCATTTAACTCCGCTGTGTTCCATCATTCATACAACCTCTGCCTCACTTGGCTGTTGCATCATGCATGCAACAACCGGCCTCTCTTAACTTGGCTGTTCCATCATACATGCAACCGTCAGCCTCTTGTAAATCTGTTGTTCCATCATTCATACAACCTCTGCCTCACTTAATTTGGCTGTTCCATCATACATGCAACCATCAGCCTCTCTTAACTCTGCTGTTCCATCAGACATACAACCTGACTTCACTCGACTGTTCCATCATATATATATATATAAATAACCGTCAGCCTCACTTATCTTGGCTGTTTCATGCGTGCATGCAACCTCACTTAACTCAGCTATGCCATAAGGCATATTTGGCTGTTTCATCACTCATTTAACCTCACTTTACTTGGCTTATCCATCTTACGTGTAACTGTAACCCTCACTTAAATCAGCTGTTCCATCATACATGTAACCTCAGTTAATTTGGCTGTTTCATCATACATACAACTGTCAGCCTCACTTAACTCGGCTGTTCAATCATACCAGTAACCTCATCTGATTCACCTATTCCATCATACATATCATACGTACAATCTTACTTAAATCGGAAATTCCATCATACATACAACATCACTTATTATAGCTGTTCCATCATACATACAACCTCACTTCACTTGGCTGTTCAATCAGATATGCAATTTAATTCATTACAGCTGTTCCATTATACATGCATACTCATTTAACTCGGCTGTTCCATCATACAACTGTCAGTGTCACTTCACTTGGCTGTTCCATCATGCATACAACCAACAGCGAAGTTAACTTCGCCGATCCATTATACACATAATCATCACTCTCACTTAGCTGTTCCATAAACAGCAAACAGCTACATCGCTCTTTAAACAAGTCCATGAAGATATCATCTACTTTGAATTGTATGGCTTGCAATTGTAACTACCGTCACACACAGTGTACACAAAAAAACAGAGAGGAAATACAAGCCTTGTAAAATAAGATCCAGAGAAATGAAACAACCCAACACTGCAATGTACAGTGTGGGTATGCAAGCACACAGTCACTGCTACAGGGCTAGCAGACTATGTCAGTCACATGCATTGTGTCCTCCACACAACTGGTGAAAAAGGACACTGTTCAATAAAACCACACACTTTATATGCTAGCCCTACCACACAACTCAGGATCTAAAAGCTTCACCCAGATCATGTTCTAACAGTATAACCATCTTCAGTCTTTTACAGTCCATGTGTGTTACACCAACCCAATGCACTCACACACCTAGATAGACTACACAACTTACTGATTACAAGACACTGGTGCATTGTGCCTGGAACATAGTCTTACACTTTTAAAACACATGGTGCCTGGGACATAGTCTACACTTTTAAAATACATGTTGCCTGGAACATTGTCTATGCTAAAAAGAACAACAACAACAACAAAAAACCCACCACACACACAAAAAGACACATGGTGTCTAGAACATCTTCTATGCTTTTAAAACACACGGTACCTGGGACACAGTCTACACTTATAAAACACAAGCAGCCTGCAATATAGTCTACACTTTAAAAATACATGGTGCCTGTAACATTGTCTACATTTAACTGCGCATAGCCTACTCTTTTAAAATAAATGGGGCCTGAAAAATACAGTCCTCGCTTTTAAAATACATGGAGCTGGGATTTTCATTTATGTTTTCAAAGCCAGGGGAATAAATGTCTGGGGCAGAGAAAGTAAGAAGAGGAATAGTAGAGATCACATGCAAAAGGGCATTAAACAAAAAGCACCAAAAAGCAGTACACTGTTATTCCCCCACAAAAAAAAAAAAAAAAAAACACAAACAAACACTTGACTACTTGTATCGTGAACATAACATTCCAGCCTGATCCCACTGTTACCAGCATTAAAACAGGCTTGAAAAAAAACAACAACCAAAAAACCCAAAAAAAACCCAACCACCAAAAAGGCATCCTGTGAAAAGAAATCCCTGCTGACTTGAAAGCAAAGAGCAGAGAGAATTGTGACCCAAGGCCCAGGGAATGAGGACAGAGTCGGCAGAGGCAGAGGCAGAGGGAGAGTGATGTGGACAGCAACATACAGTGACAGGAGACAGCGTAGGACACAGTCATCACCACCAACAATAACAACGCTGCTGTATTTCCCATATGACTAACATGTTTCATTACAAACTTACCCTCTAATAAGCCATGAACAAAATTTTTAAAACATTTTAATAGCCATAAACAAAGAAGAAAAAAAAAGAAAATATATTCATTTTGTTTTTGATGAATTTAATCCTAAACATTTCAATAGCCATGGATATAAAAAAACGAAGATATATTCACATTGTTTTTGATGAATTTAATTATCCTTGGTGTAAATCTGATCTGGATATACTTCAGCAAAGTACACTTTAAAAAAAAGTGTAAGTTTTTACTTTTGATTTCCTTTCATACTAAAACATATACAGCACACGTCCTATTAATAAAACAATAAAACTTACAAAAGAAAATAATAGTCTAATACTTAACATAAAACCATATACATACCACTATTCAAAGTGTGTTTGCGTACCAAGCCCAAAAACTCAGACGACAAAGCTCAAAATAAATAAATAAATAAATGAATACATAAAATTTGACATGCCATGAAGACATTTCTGTGAACTCCCAGCCTGTGAACAGTTCAGTTCCAAAACAAAACTTTCAATGCAATGCGTAAACTTTCAGTTTTACGCTTGACACGCCCTCTTCAGTTCAGTACCGGACTGTTTACGAATAATAAGCGAAATGGAGGCACTGCGGCGGAATCAGTAAGCGTCGGACTTTTGATCCAGAGTTCAGCAGTTCACCAGGGTTCAGGGCCCTGTTTCGGTATGGTATTACGTTTTTGGGAAAGACACTGTACTCTGATTTTCCTCACATTACCCAGGTGTGGATGGGTATCTGACTTTGGCTGGAGATGGTTAAACCAGCAGAAGGAGAGGAGTGGAGCCCTGCATTCCTGTATCAAGCCCTAAACACAGTGGACACGAAATCACTGCCCCGGTGGTCATCAACGGCTATGGGACCTTTAACCTTTTAAGGGGAAAATCAGTTTGCAATTCCTGAGCACTGTACACAAAGAAACAGTCAACAGCAATCAGATGTTCTTTCACTGTCAGAAGTCCTGATAATTACAATTTTTTTTAAAAATTATTAAAAAAAAAAAAAATGACTGCTTCCCCTGTGACCATCTTTTCTTTTTCTTTTTTTCATGAATGTTTTCAGTTTGATCTTAATACTTGCTAAGAAATTCCTGAATGGTTATAATTTTCATTATTTCAACAATTTACTTTCCTTCACTGCTTGCCAATGTCTTGGCACTTTTGATGTTTAGGGTTAATTCTTCTGGACAATCTGTCTTGGAATTTTGATGTTTGGGTAATTTGCTGGACAATATGTCTCAGTACTTGTTCGGAGTAATTTGCTGGGTAATGTCACGGAACTTTTGATGTTTCAGGTACTTTGCTGGACGAAACATTTCAGATTATATTCCTGCACTCTGAACCACACCACTGGCCTACGACTTGATACTTTCGATGTTTCACTACTCTGCTGAACATTTCCCGAACTGCCTGCTGATTCCAGACCCTGCCTGTCCACAGACTGAGAGCCCACTGCCTGCAGAAGGAAGGCGACAGAGGTGAGCGTGATTCAGGGGAGATTACCTGGGTAGGAGGAGGGCGGCAGGTAGCCCGCCCCTTGGCCCTGGGGCCGAGTGCCGTGGCCGTGTCCTCCTGCGGCCAGCTGAGCGGCCAAGGTGTGGCCGTGGTGCGCACACAGACCCTCCAGACTAAAGGGCAGGTTTGGGGGCGCCCCTCCACCACCTCCACCACCACCACCACCACCACCACCCGTGCGTTCAGAGTACCGAAAGTGGACCACTGGCGGGGCGACAGGATGAGTGCAGTGCCAGAAGACAAGAGACAGGCAGCAGGAAGAAAAAAAAAAAGAAAAGAAAAAAAACAAAAAAAACACAACAAAAGATTGGTGACATGCAGCTACATTTTGCGTGCGGAGGGAGGAGGAGGAGGAGGGGGAGGAGGGGAGTGAGGGGGGGGGGGGAATGGGGCGTGTGTGTGAGGCTACAGGCTGGCTACCAGCAGCTTGCTTGTCTGTCACGGTTACCTCCCCCTACTGTCTCATTTCTGTCCAGGTCATCACATTTCATATTCACTGTGGACTATCTTTCACACCGTAATGACATACAGTTCCAATATGTTTGGGGTTTCCGCCAACAGGCTTTAAACATTTTTAAGTGCTACACAAGTGAGACTGTTCATATTACAAAAGTTGTAACTGTTACAGTACCATTTATCAACTGATGATTACTCTGCAAAAGATGTAACCATCACAGTATCATTTATTAACTGGTGATTACACTTGATATTCTTAAAGATGCTGCTGATTTTAATATCTAAAGAACTGTTACAGAAATTTCAATCTTAAAAAAACCCAAAAAATTTCAGTCATCTGCTAATGACTGGACTATCCTGACTGCAACATTTACTGATTAAGAAAAAAAATACTGCTACAAAAATGTTAATCTTAATGTACTAATGATTTCACAAAATATTTTCATTGCAACATATACTGCTTTGAAAAAAACAACAACTGTTGCATAATGACAGTTATGCATTGTGCTCATACAGTAAAAGATACTGATATAAATAATACTGTTAGAGAAAATCAATGTTAATTAACCGATTATTACACTTAATACTCCAAGTTTGAAGAAAAAAAAGTGATTTAATTTAGGTTTAGTTGTTTCTTTCTTTGACATAACAATCACAAAACTGAACAGATGAAACTACTTAAAGCTGGACCATAAAAAAATACCTTTCCAAATAAAACATGTAAATCATAAGTACTGCTACCCTACAAAAGATTGCAAATATGTGAATAACCATCACTGCTATCATATTTATTGTTTCTATTATTATCATTATCACCATCATTATGGTCATCATTATCACTGCTGTCATACTAGATATACTGTTGCTGATGTTGTTTTCTTACAAGATTTTAATAATTTTCAGACAAATCTGACCCAAAACAACTGCTGGCAACCAGCCAGTGCTGAGAAGAGAAACTAGACACAGCCCATGGCATATTTTACATACTCAGTAGAACTACTGGACACAGTTCATATAGCCACTGGTATCACATCTTCAATAGAACTACTGGACAAATCTTAGCCTTGATAGACATTTTCAATAAAACCAGGCCGGTGCAGTTAAAGCATAACATTGTTCAGTCCTCTGAATAAAATCATACTAAACAAATGAATAAATAAATAAAGACAGAACAAAATGAAATATAACAAAATATAATGAAATAAAATAAATTTGAAATAAAATAAAACAAAGAAGAGCTCAGAACATTGAGCAAAATAACAGGAAACCAATGGCCTGCAATATATATATATTCCTTTTACACTGTTCAAAGCCATTCCTGCAAAACCCCCAAGGATTACATTTCCTCTTGCAATGCTCAAAGCCATTCCAGCAAACCCTCAATCTTTATTAAGGCAGTTCTATGCAGCTTGAGAAAGAAATGTGTGTATGCAAAAAAATCACAAACGGAAGTTTCACATACAAACTTATGACTTTAGAATAAGACATAAATAAGTCAAAAGATAAGAAATAACAAATATATGCATAGCTGAATACTGTAGCATATGATGAAATATGCTCAACATTCCTATTCAAAAGAAAACATCAGGCACGTTCATAAGTCTAAGTCCTTCATCTGTTTCAATAATACTCATCATTCCATTCATCCAATCCCACAATAAACCAGTCATGAGTCTGTATTGTCCACCGGTCAATCACAGTGCATTCACAGCCAAAAACAGACATAACACGGATGTCACACAAACAAACATTTCCGAGGCAGTACAATTTTGGAGAACAGAAAGTCATTGATAAGCATGAAAAAAAACACCCATTCTTCTTCTTCTTCAAAGTCTGCAAACTGAGGTAACATTCTGCAAGCATCATGTGCAAACCCAACAGCAAACATGATGCAGTCATGGAACATTTCATAGGAAAAGCACATTCCCCCGAAAAAGAAGATTGGTGCAATGTGCAGAACAAATGTCATCTTATAAATGTGCAACAGCAGAGCAGTTAGAACAAACATAATCACAGATGGATGGTACAGCCAAACAATTATCACAACTGTCCTTACAGATAGGTACAACAGACATGTGATTAGAACAAACGTCCTTACAGATGGGTGCAACAGACATGTGATTAGAACAAACGTCCTTACAGATGGGTACAACAGACATGTGATTAGAACAAACGTCCTTACAGATGGGTGCAACAGACATGTGATTAGAACAAACGTCCTTACAGATGGGTGCAACAGACATGTGATTAGAACAAACGTCCCTACAGATGGGTGCAACAGACATGTGATTAGAACAAACGTCCTTAAAGATGGGTACAACAGACATGTGATTAGAACAAACGTCCTTACAGATGGGTACAACAGACATGTGATTAGAACAAACGTTCTTACAGATAGGTACAACAGACATGTGATTAGAACAAATGTCCTTACAGACAGGTACAACAGACATGTGATTAGAACAAACGTCCTTACAGATAGGTACAACAGACATGTGATTAGAACAAACGTCCTTACAGATAGGTACAACAGACATGTGATTAGAACAAACGTCCTCACAGATGGGTACAACAGACATGTGATTAGAACAATCGTCCTTACAGATAGGTACAACAGACATGTGATTAGAACAATCGTCCTTACAGATAGGTACAACAGACATGTGATTAGAACAAACGTTCTTACAGATAGGTACAACAGACATTACAACAAACGTCCTTACAGATAGGTACAACAGACATGTGATTAGAACAAACGTCCTTACAGATAGGTACAACAGACATGTGATTAGAACAAACGTCCTTACAAATAGGTACAACAGACATGTGATTAGAACAAACGTCCTTACAAATAGGTACAACAGACATGTGATTAAAACAAACGTCCTTACAGACGGGTACAACAGACATGTGATTAGAACAAACGTCCTTACAGACAGGTACAACAGATATGTGATTAGAACAAACGTCCTTACAGATAGGTACAACAGACATGTGATTAGAACAAACGTCCTTACAGATAGGTACAACAGACATGTGATTAGAACAAACGTCCTCACAGATAGGTACAACAGACATGTGATTAGAACAAACGTCCTTACAGATAGGCAAAGTCAGAACTAACTAACATATAGGTATTAAACACAAATGATTAGAACAAATGTCCTTAGAGATAAGTACAACAAACAAGTTATTAGAACAAACGTCCTTAAGACAAGTACGACAAACATATGTGGATGTTAGAGGGTGCAACAGTTCAGGAACTGGAAAACTGATCCTAATTCAGTAGAGCAGGTACTTTACCATAGGATACAGTAGAGTAGGTACTTTACCATAAGTTAGTATTTGTTTTAAAAGGTTTACCATTTATTTCACAACATTAAAAGCGTGTGCTTGTAGTGAGGAAAAGTTTATTGCAATTATATTAAAAAAAATTCTTTCATTTACTTAAGCAGAGGAGATTTCCATCTATTCTTGTAGACATCATTATCTCTGTGCAATAAATGTTTGAATCCAAAGATTCTTCAGTCCCCTTACAACACAGGACAATGGGTCTAAGGACAAAAAAGAAACCACACCAATAAACACAACCACTTGTCATTTCACAGGTATCCCTTCATCAGCCCGAGAGACGTGCACACAGCGCTGAAGTAAAAACTGCAATGATGCAAGCTAGGGCATTAACACCACTTTGTTCTCTGTGTGACTAAAAGATATGAAGTACAAGACAAGAGCAAATGACCACACTGCTTATTCCATGATAACCCAGGTCCCCAACACCAAGCCAGCAGGTAGGACAGCCGTCAGGTGAACAAACCAACAAACAGGTGTGTGCAGAATATCATTATCTTAGAGTTAACTCTCTCCATACAAACGGCGAAAGAGACGACGTTAACAGCGTTTCACCCCAGTTACCATCATCAAAATATTGCAAGCGGAAGGCTCTTATACTGAAGAGGTGAATGTTGACAAAGAATACCACAATTCTGACGACGGAAGCTAAAGGTTGGGTCATTCAGACACCCACTGGACATCCGAGTGGTCTGTGTAGAGGAGAAGAGAGGACTGGCCGTACTGAGTTAAGCAGTTTATATCTTTTATGTATACATTTATGCTGATACTGAATGACTGTGATCAGTGGCTGTTTATGACTGCGAGGTCCCACACCAACTTGGCATTTGAGCACTTTATGTTTTTATGTGTGTTCATACTGTCAGTGCTTGTGTAGCGAACACCACGCATGAATTTCTCTTGCTGAGATGATAAAGCATTCTGTATCTGTATCTGTATCATCATCTTTAGTTCTTTTAAACTTCCTCAACATTCTGATGAAACCCTACGACTCCACGTCTGGCCAACTATGGTTGTTTTTTGTCCTCACAATACATTGTTGATTTCAACATCAGGACAGACAACTCTCAGATCACTAAAACTGTTTGTGTCAAAGAAATGAGCCAATCAGAAAGCAGACACTGAAACCATCTCATAACTGCAGATGTACACTGGTATGTTACACAATTGTTTCTGCAGCAGTAGGCAGCCAATCAGAAAGCTGACACAACAACCCTCTAATAATTCCAAACTTAAAAAAAAAATCCAAATGTAAATGTATAAGCTATACAAAAGCAGCAAAAAAGAGAAACTATGAATTCTAACAAGTATACCCTTTGTCTTTTTCATCTTTCTGGTTGAACCTGCTGACACCTTATGACTGAGGGCAGGATGTAAAAAAGCTGTGTAAGCTTATTCTTTTACCCTCAATAAAGATCATTTTGACTTGACTTGACTTGACTTAAACACATGTTTTAGACAGAAGCTTTAGCATGGAAAATGTTAAACACTGCGTCCAACATATTGTACAAGTGCATGGCTGAAATCAGGCACACTCAGTGCAAAAACTCAACAAGTTATCAATGAAAAGTTGAAAGTGTAAACGCATGTCTAGAGTGATGTTTAAGTCTACACCAGCAACAAACCCTGTACCACAGACAGAGTAAAAGATAGGTTCCAAACAATGTGAAGGTGGAGAGATAATGTAATGGACAAGTTAGTGAGAGAAAAAAAAAAAAAGCTTACAGTTAACCAAAGCGTCAGTTGAATCAAAATAGTACAAGAAAATTCTACAGACAAAGCATTACCAGTGGTTTCAATATTCCATGTGTCATGATGTGTGTGCTGATGTGTGTGTTTGTCTCTGTTTATTGAATATCTCTTCATATGATCTGATCTTTGGTGGGTCTTCTGGTTATGGGAAACAGATGTGTGTGTGTGTGTGTGTGTGTGTGTGTGTGTGTGTGTGTGTGTGTGTGTGTGCGCGCGCGTGCGTGTGTGTGTGTGTGTACGTGTGTGTGTGTGTGTGTGTGTGTGTGTGTGTATAAGTGCTTGCATACACGGCAGACTAAGAGATGAAAACATTCTCAGTTACCTGATTGCATTTCAGGCATTGCTGAAGCTACAGGTTTGGAAGAAACTGAACCTACACAGAACAGGTATTGCACACCATCATGACACACACACACACATGCAGCAAAATAGGTCTACCAAAACTTGGCGAGAGACAGGGACGAAAGGAACAATTTCTCCACTTCTAAGCGTCACTGGCTTAAAGGCATGTAATTCCACTGAGCTCGAAAACACTATAAGCATTGTTCAACTGAACAGCATGCCTACATTTTGTTTTAGACCAAAGCTGCTGCACTCGTTGCAGAAGACCAGACACACTGATCAACTATCTGTGCCAAGAGCAGAGGGAAAAAAAAACCTACATCAACTACAGAGACACTGCAAAGCTTCCAAAGATTTTCCAAGCCATCCATTTACATTCTGTAACGTTGATGCTGGAACAGTCCCTCGATAAAGGACTGCAGTCTGACAGGTTTATATAACTCAGGGATCCTTTCCTATTCCAGAGCGGTTCTGAATAGATGCAAAGGATCTATGAACTGTTTGGTCATGTCCACACTCTGACCAATAATTTCAGTATCAGTAGCTCAAGGAGGCATCACTGCGTTCGGACAAATCCATATACGCTACACCACATCTGCCAAGCAGATGCCTGACCAGCACTTTGTCAGGCCTTGAGAAAAAAAAAAAAAAAAAAAATAAAAAAAAAAAAATAAAAAAATAAAAAAAAAAAAAAAAAAAAAATAAAACAGATAAATAAATAGATAAATAATAATAATATAATTAAAAATAAATAAATAATGATAATAATGAAAATAAAAGAAATAAACATAAATAAATAAATTAAATAAATAAATAAAAAAGACAACAATGATGATAAATAAGCAAATAAATGTAAAAAAAAAAAAAAATTACTATGGCATTTGAATACATGTACAGGGGAAAAAATGCTGGAAAGTTTTCATCACTGATTTGTTCAGTGTAGTTTTTATTCTGAATGATGGGGAGAGAGAGAGAGAAAAAAAAGCAGTTCTGAACAAGAAAAGAAAGGCGTCTGTCCCCTTTTGTTTCCTGAACACACTGTTAATAATAACCACCCACACTGGAACCTTAGGAAGTCATTAAAGTAGACAGGAGTTTGATCATTATTACAATGTTAAAGGGATTAAAAACAAATGATGAACATCAACTGACAAAAGTGCTTGAACTATCTCTGACAAATGTTTGAGTAACAAAATGATAAATCCCCCCACCCCCACCCCCTACCATCCCTCCCCATTATCTCTTTCATTACACAACTGTAGTCTGTTAAACACACACACACACACACACACACACACACACACCACCCCAAATACAAGATATCCATCATCAAAAAAACAATCAACTTGTCTCTCATACACATACACACAAATAAATGCATGTATGTATGCATACACAAACATACACACAAACACAAACATGCACACATGCTCACACACACACACACACACACACAAATGCACTGATTTTCTTTTCCCATGAGAACTAAAACTCATCTCCTGCTCAATTAAAAAAAAAGAAAAAAGGACAGGCCAACCAAAACAACACACACCAAAACATGTCTACAAATCAACATCTCTCATTCAGTGAAAAGTAGCATGACACCGGTGAGCTTTAACAGCACAGCGTCAGACAAACCAGCGGGCACACCACCATAAGATATCAAACCCTGATCACTACAACTGACCATGGTCCATTCTGATTGAAGTGTCCATAGTTGTAACGACAAGTTTACAAATGCTAACATAGCGGGGAAAGCACTTTAACTCTTATCATTACTGATGCAAACATATCACAAAGTCAATATAAAAAAAAAGAAGTAATAAATCAATAAAAATCAATTTCCTGTCTGAATCTGCTAAATAGACATAATATGGCAAAAGCACAATCTTTTACTTTCTTAGATCATGCAGCCTGCATCTCGTTTAATAGCCATTAACACTGTTTAAAAGAGTAAATTAAATACATTATTTTTGAAAGATCAGTCTCACCATTGTCTAGTCCAAACTTCAATAAAGTTCATCATTACAAGAAAAAAACAACAACAATAATAATACTCAGAAACCATATCATGATTAAAACAGGCATAATCACAATTGTTACAACTATTACAGCTTTTACTGCTTCTTCACTGTCAGTGATCAGAATAAAAAAAAATCAAATCAATGCATTGATTACATCTGTGCACGTTTACATAATAGTGAGGGATCTTTTTGTCTCTAAATATGTGCAAAGGCAGTAAAAGTTGCTTGCTGCAAAAAAAAAAAAAAAAAAAAAAAAAAAGCCTGTGATTAAGAATTATTGTCAATAAGTTTTGTTTAAATGTGTGATCAGAATACTGACTGGGTAAACTCCCCTGAGTTTGCACAAAGTGAGTGCAGGACAGATGTTTAGTAATGTTCATCTGCCCTTTTTACCCCGACGGTAATCCTATTTTGTGATCTGTGTTTGTTAACCCTTTAAGAAATCAGTGTGCATGCTAAATCCGAGAAGCATCATGGTCATACACATTCCTGACTGCAAAGGGAACAGGGAACAGTCCTGATTTCAAGATAACCGTGAACAGTCCTGGGAACAGTACTGATTTCAAGGAAACAGAACAGTCCTGGTTTCAAAGAAAGGGAATAGTCCTGATTTCAAGATAATGGAACAGTCCTGGGAACAGTCCTGATTTCAAGGAAACAACAGTCCTGGTTTCAAAGAAAGGGAACAGTCCTGGGAACAGTACTAATTTCAAGGAAAAAGAATAGTCCTGGTTTAAAAGAAAGGAACAGTCCTGATTTCAAGATAATGGAACAGTCCTGGGAACAGTCCTGATTTCAAGGAAACGTAACAGTCCTGATTTCAAGGAAATGGGACAGTCCTGGGAACTGTCTTGATTTCAAGGAAACGGAACAGTCCTGGTTTCAAGGAAACGGAACAGTCCAGATTGCATGGAAAAGGAACAGTCCAGATTGCATGACTGCAAGGAACAGTCCTGATTTCAAGGAAATGGAACAGTCCTGATTTCAAGGAAACGGAACAGTCCTGATTTCAAGGAAAGGAACAGTCCTGATTGCATGATTGCAAGGAAAAAGAATAGTCCTGATTTCAAGGAAAAGGAAAAGTCCTGAGAACAGTCTTGATTTTAAGGAAACGGAACAGTCCTGGTTTCAAGGAAACGGAACAGTCCAGATTGCATGACTGCAAGGAAAAGGAGCAGTCCTGATTTCAAGGAAACGGAACAGTCCTGATTTCAATGGAAAAGGGAAAATTCCACTTGATTTGAACACACCCTCACCCTTTTCCTTTTTTTTTTTTTTTAACCAACAAGAGATTACTGACAGAATTATAAAGTGTGTACAGTTCACCCCCCCCCCCCCTCCCCTGCCCACCCACCTCCCTTGTCTATAAAGTTTATCTATCATGCATATATGACCATGATGCTTGTATTTATAAGTCTGCCTATAGTATCTGTGCATGCATATATTTATAAGCAGGTGGGCAGAGGGAAGGATTCTGGGAGAGGTGGGGAAAGAGAGAGAGAGAGAGAGAGAGAGAGAGAGAGAGCGAGTTTTTCTTTTTCTGTGAACTGTAATCATTTTTCTGTGATTTAGTCATTTTTTTTCTCTTTGCCCCACCGGGGGCTTTTAAAACAAATTATTTATTCATCTCTCTCTCTCTTTATTTTTTTATTTTTTGACATATTTTCCATTGTTAGTTCTTTCCATAGTGAGAAGTTACCGTTGTGTGTATCTGCGGGGCATGAGAGAGAGAGAGAGAGAGAGAGAGAGAGAAGTAATGCAGTACAGAAACAATGTTAATATCAAATAAAATGCAGCAGTGGTGTGGGGTGGGGTGGGGTGTGGGGGGTGTGCTGGGGGGTCTGAAACTAGTCTCTCCAAATTACGCAGATCTACAAAATACTTTTGCTTCTAATTAACACACGCCAGTGAACAGTTAAAAAAAAAAAAAGAAAAAGAAAAAAAGGTAGCAAACACTAAAGAAGCGAAACCAAACAAATACCTTTTCTAGGATCCATTCTCACAAACACTGTCAGACAAAGTGTAACCAAAGCATTCCAGCTACATGCAGTCAAACAAATCAAAAAAACAAATTCTTAACGAAAGAATAAATACAACAAGCAATCAAAAGAAATCGGAGAAAATGAAAGAAAATGTGACACTGCCAGGTGCTTCTGAGATCAAACAACAACAACAAAAAAGAGAAAAGAAAGAAAAAGTAGACATTAGTGATTTTACCACACACAAAAAGAATTTTTCCTCTACAAATAATTGCAAATTTATGAATCTAAAACCAAATACTCAAAAAGTTCATATAAGAAGAAAGTTAGCACATTTAGAAATTACCAAATGATAAGGCTAAAAGAATGAACTTAAAAATACCATGTATTAGGAACTGCAGAAAATTCAACAACTAACTACAAAATAATTTCACAGGAAAAAAAAAAAGAAGTAATTTCAGCACCCAAGTCTGCACCAATTTTCCACCTGTCCTTTCCAATACTGGTCAAGTTGCTTTCACTGACGGAACCAGTGCAAGGTCTCTACTTCACAGTACGTTTCACAAAAAAACAGTAACATCGACACATGACCAAACAACAGTCACAGGCACAGCAAATGCTACACACATGGACAGCGACACATAACAAAGTGACAACAGTCTCAGCGAATGCTACACACATGGACAGCGACACACGAAAAGTGACAACATTCTCAGCGAATGCTACACACATGGACAGCGACATACGAGATGACAACAGTCTCAGCGAATGCTACACACATGGACAGCGACACACAACAAAGATGACAACAGTCTGTGTGCATAACACAACATTTCATCGTGTGACGACACGGAGACAGAATCGGTACTCACCCCCAGCGTCCTTGTTCAGGGGGATTCCGTTGCGCAGGTAGGCTGTGGTCAATGCTTGCAGGTAGTCCTGCTACACGCCACAATGCACACACACACACACATGATGATAGTGATGATGGTAGTGGTCAGTGTTAATACAGTCACAGTTACTGTTTCTGGTGTGCTGGTTTAGAATCCCAGGGACTGTGGACTTTTCCCATGTGTATGTCCATGTGGATGGTCTTGGTGTTTTGTATTGTATTGTATTGTACTGTAGTGTACTGTATTATACTGTACTGTACTGTACTGAACTGAACTGAACTGTACTATACTGTGTAGTGTAGTGTAGTGTAGTGTAGCGTTGCATTGCATTGCATTGTGCTGCGTTGCATTGCGTTGCGTTGTGTTGTGTTGTGTTGTGTTGCGTTATGTTGCATTGCACACACTCTGAAGACAGTGGTCAGTATCACTCATGCTTTTTCAGTGACTCAGCTGCAGGGACTGACAACCATTCCCGTGTGCCTGTCCGTCCGTGTGGACTGGTCTTGCAACGTACAAATTTGCATACAACACACACAATGACGACGGTGGTCAGTATCAGTACAGTCATGCTTTCTCACGAGCTGGTATTAACTCATTCAACGCCGTGCCACGGCATCAAAATTAACTAGTTTTATCATCAAAATGTTTTCTGCATAGACATGCATAAACTGTTGGCCAAGGGAATTAACTTCTAATGTACTTTCAGCTGTGTTCACAAGTGTCAATTCATTGGAAAAAAAAACAACAACAACAAAAAACAGGTCAATTAGAGTATATTTTCTGCATTTTTCCGCATGAATACAGCAATCAAGACTGTCACAGCTGTCAACTCCCTAGTAGATGAATGGGTTAAAATGCAAGAGCCTAAGAAAACTATTCCAGTGTGCGTGTCCATGTGGACTGGTCTTGTTTTGTATTGTACTGCCGCATGACTCTTTGTCACAACAGATTTTTCTGAAGTGAAATTAGGACTGCTCTCCCCGGTGCGGGTGCACTGTTACAGTGCAGAGGCACTCCTTTTTGTCTTTCTGTTTTTCTGCCTGCTGGTGTGCTGGTTTCCCAGTCAAACCCGATTTCTCTAAAGAAGTTTACCGGGGACAACCCTTTTGTTGCCATGGGCGATTCAGCATGCACTAAGTGATTGCTACACACACAACCTCAGTTTATCATCTCATCTGAATGACTAGCATTCAGACCACCACTCAAGGTCTGATGGATTGCTCTTGTTCTAAGCACACCGAAGAATTTACACACAAAATAATGTAAGCACAAAAAAACAGGGAATGTGGAGGAACACTTCTGCTATTTAATCAATGAATTATCAGCAGCTGATTTTTGTTTGTTTATTTGTTTATAATTTTTTTCTTAAAACAATATGATAGTTACGATTAGTATTCCCCAAAAGACATACCACACTTCTGCTGTTTAACCAATGAATTATCAGCAACTGATTTTCATTTGTGTATTCTTTTATATTTTTTTTCTTAAAAACAATATGATAGTCATGATCAGTATATCCCCCAAAGACATACCATTCCAGAACAGTGACTACTTTTGCTGCATGAAAGAAAACAACAACAACAACAACATAGCAATGCAGAAAAACAAAACTCAACTAAAAAGATACAAATGAAAACCTTCTACCACCATGCCCCATTCCCCCTCCTGAACGCCCCCCCCCCCCTTCTTTATTTTAAACTACACTCTCTAGACACCCTAAATGGTTCTTTACTTTAAACTACACTCTCTAGACACCTTGAATGGTTCTTTACTTTAAACTACACTCTCTAGACACCCTAAATGGTTCTTTACTTTAAACTACACTCTCTAGACACCCTGAATGGTTCTTTACTTTAAACTACACTCTCTAGACACCCTAAATGGTTCTTTACTTTAAAATACACTTTCTATACACCCTAAATGGTTCTTTACTTTAAACTACACTCTCTAGACACCCTAAACGGTTCTTTACTTTAAACTACACTTTCTAGACACTCTAAACGGTTCTTTACTTTAAACTACACTCTCTAGACACCCTAAACGGTTCTTTACTTTAAACTACACTCTCTAGACACCCTAAATGGTTCTTTACTTTAAAATACACTTTCTATACACCCTAAATGGTTCTTTACTTTAAACTACACTCTCTAGACACCCGAAACGGTTCTTTACTTTAAACTACACTCTCTAGACACCCTAAATGGTTCTTTACTTCAAACTACACTTTCTAGACACCTTAAATGGTTATTTACTTCAAACTACACTTTCTAGACACCTTAAATGGTTCTTTACTTTAAACTACACTCTCTAGACACCCTAAACGGTTCTTTACTTTAAACTACACTCTCTAGACACTGTAAATGGTTCTTTACTTTAAACTGTCTTCTGTACAGCAACAATGAAAACAGGACAGCGTACACACGCCAACAGTGCAAAGTACAAGGCATGTTATATGACCAACGGTGGCCAAGGGTTAAACCGATTCAAATTTGATAACTTCACTAGTTCAGTAACTGTAGTTAAGGTTCTGACACTGTTAGCACAGATTTTTTTTATAGAAAAATGCCACCAACTGTATGCATTAAGACACTCAGTGCGACCAGTACATTATGTGGGATGATTGTAGTTGTGTTTTCAAACAAATCTTGACTATTCATGTGGGATGGTTGTAATCCAATTTTCAAAACAAATCTTGACATTCTCAACAAGGTTTTGCTGATCATGCTACTATATACAAGTTAGGAGCTAACAATCTGCACACAAACAAGTTATGGACTAACAAATTTAGCAAAGATGCCTACCCACCCGTCATCCCCACGATAAAAACACATCCATCACCCCCCACTCCCTTACTCTCACACACACTAATGCGGTCAGGTGAACTGCATGTCCTTTACAAGGCCCATCCCACCCCACACCCCCTTTTTTCATAGACTTGATACAACAACGAAATGATAACAAGGAAAAAAAAAATTAACAAACAGCAACAAAATACAAGAAGAAAACAGAACAAAAGTCTCTCTCCCCCCCCCCAACCCCCCTCCCCCCTCCCTCCAAGCACAGCAGTCAGCAAAATTCACAGTGCCCCATCACAGCAGCCTTCCTCATCCACCACACACAGTGAGGGGTTAACCAACAAGGACAGATAATGATGATGATGATGATAATGATAATAATGATGATAATAATAATAATAATAATAATAATAATAATAATAATAATAATAATGAGGATGAGGATGATAATAATAATAATATGATGATGATGATGATGATGATGATGATGATGATGATGATAATGATGTTGATGACAATAATAATGATAATAATGGTGATGGTAATGATAATGATGATGATGACAATAATAATAATAATAATGATGATGATGATGATGCTGATGACAATGATAATGATAATAACAATAATAATAATAATGATGATGATGATGATGATGACGATGATGATACAAATGGCGATGATGATGATGATAATGATAACAATACTAATAATAACAATAATAATGACGATGATGATGTGAATGATAATCATAATGGGCATTCATAATGCACGCTCCTTCCTAAGCACAGGGGCTTAGAACGCTTAAATAATCAACGCCAAATGTGAGGGAAAAATGGTGACAATAACTAACAGAACAGGGCACTACAATGAGACTGACTGAATGTGTCAATGACAACACACACACACACACACACACACACACACACATGCCCACACTAACATGCAAGTATGCCCCCCCCCCCACCCAACCCTCCCTGCCCCCCTCTCCCACACATACACATTTGCCAATTCCTAGACAACCATAAAAGCAAATTTTTGTACAGACGCATTCTTAGGAAAAATTCGCACAACGATTTCATTTCAGCGTAACAAATTTTGGTAGAGACGTTTATTCCAGGAGACAGGACTACAGTGTTTTGAAAAGTCTCACTGCCCTTGCAGTTTCATTTTACACTGTGGGATACACACAGAGAGTATGCGAATCAGCAGATGATCGCAATCAACAGAATGGAATGCATAGCTTCTTCTTCTTCTGCATTCACTCGTATGCACACGAGTGGGTTTTTACGTGTATGACCGTTTTTACCCCGCCATGTAGGCAGCCATACTCCGTTTTCGGGGGTGTGCATGCTGGGTATGTTCTTGTTTCCATAACCCACCGAAACGCTGACATGGATTACAGGATCTTTAACGTGCGTATTTGATCTTCTGCTTGCATATACACTCGAAGGGGGTTCAGGCACTAGCAGGTCTGCACATATGTTGACCTGGGAGATCGTAAAAATCTCCACCCTATACCCACCAGGCGCTGTCACCGTGATTCGAACCCGGGACCCTCAGATTGATAGTCCAACGCTTTAACCACTCGGCTATTGCGCCCGTCGAATGCATAGCTGAACAAGACCAGACAGATACTGAGGGGACTGCCAGAAAAAAAATTATTGAAATATGTGCAGTAAATTTTGCACTCAATTCTCTGAGCCACAGGAAGCCAATGAAGTTAACTCTCTCCATATGAACGCGAAAGAGACGACGTTAACAGCGTTTCACCCCAATTACCATCATGAAAATATTGCAAGTGGAAGGCTCTTATCCTGAAGAGGTGAATGTTGACAAAGAATACCACAATTCTGACGACGGAAGCTAAAGGTTGGGTCATTCAGACACCCACTGGACATCTGAGGGGTCTGTGTCGAGGAGAAGAGAGGACTGGCCGTACTGAGTGAGTTAAGCCAGCAAAGGTTTAGCGTAAAAGACAGAGATTCAAGATGATTTATTCAATTAAGGCCACAGCCCCATATGAATAGGGGGTAATAACAGTTTTACATGTGTCATTGCAATTGGTAATATAAACAATACAACGTCATTCACAACAAACTATCGGTGAATCTAAGAAATGAGTGTCTCTCTTAATTGCAGTGCTTTATAAAGATACATAGCAAAACTACGTATGACGTTTTCATCGTTAGATGCCATTAATAAACATAACCGAAACAAGCATGGATTTATATAGTATTCTGGGGGAATAAATTGGATTCGTAAGTCAGTCAACACGGGGCATTTTAAAACAAAGTGAACTTCATCCTCTCTTGATTCCTTGCACAATGGGCACAACTGTTCAGAATGACACGTTGCTTTGTAACAATATCTGTGTAATCCTCTGAGCCACAGGACGCCAATGAAGTTAAGCCAGCAAAGGTTTAGCGTGAAAGAGAGAGACAGACAGACACAGACAGACACAGACACAGATACAGACAGAAAGAGAGTGAGAGACACACACAGACAGACAGACAGAGAGAAACAGAGAAAGATATAAACTGAGACAAAGAAAGGCAGAGGAGGAGAAAGAGTGAAAGCCAGAAAGAGAGAAAGGACATGTATTCATTTATATTGCAACTGTAAAAAACAAAAAAACAAAAAAAACAAACAAAAAGCAACAAGAAAAAATCCTAAATCATGCAACATATGTCTGATAGCAAATATCAGTGAGTTGTGTGTGTGTGTGGTGTGTGTGTGTGGTATGTGTGTGTGTGTGTGTGTGGTGTGTGTGTGTGGTGTGTGTGTGTGTGTGTGTGTGTGTGTGTGTGTGTGTGTGGTGTGTGTGTGTGTGTGTGAGGTGTGTGTGTGTGTGTGTGTGTGTGTGTGTGTGTGTGGTGTGTGTGTGTGTAAGGTGTGTGTGTGTGTGTGTGTGTGTGTGTGTGTGTGTGTATGTGTGTGGTGTGTGTGTGTGTGTGTGTATGTATGTGTGTGGTGTGTGTGTGTGTGTGTGTCTGTGTGTGTGCGCGTGCGTGTGTGTGTGGGCACATGCGTGTGTGTGTGCATGCATGTGCGCATCTAAGTGTGTGTGTTTGTGTGTCATCAGACCACATATTTTCGATCATTTCAACTGTTCTGGAGTGTCTCTTCCAGTGAAAAACTTATGTGAGTGAATATACAGATTTCACAGACTGGACTCCTTCCTTGAAGCAGGTATGCTTTAATGAAGTGTTTTTGAAAATTTGAGTGATAATTCAAATCATACAGGCTGCATATGGACAGAGAGACCGACAAACAGACAGAGACAATGGCATCATTAAGGTGTCTGTATACCAGACAGATTCACACACAAAAAAAATATTGTCTCAGTCCCAGAAATAATAATACATACAAAATGCGCTTTGGTATAATGCCAATACAAATATTTCATAGTCTAAATTATAAGAAATTCACTGAAATCCCACTTTCCAACCCATTATCTTCTTTGCACTGAATCATGTGATCAAAAGAAACACAACAAAAACAACAACAACAAACAAACAAACAAAAAACCTCCACAAATAGCACACCAATCATAATAAGTTCCCCCAAAAGCATCCCAAAGGAACTGTTACAAATGATCCAACAGGCTTCACATGTTAATCATACCTCACTCAAAACAGATACACATACACATACACCTCATTAATCAAACCTCACTCGAAACAGACACACATACATCTCCTGCTCACAAGGCAAATGACAGTGCTTTAAACTAACACACCCCTGAACAACCACACTGTTCGTCTATCCTGGTTAAAAAAAATTACAAGGAGCTGACCTTTTGTGGAAGATATTCTCTCCAGATTAAATAAAAGTTCCATCAGAAGAAAATAAAAAATAAACGCGTTCACAAACAAGATGTTTCAGAATCTATCATTCAGTGATGCAAAACTTCCAAAATAAAAATCAGAGATGAAAGTAAAAGAAAGACATCATGGTGTACACGAAAAAAAGAACGGACATACAGTCTAGAAAATCAGAAAGATGGAAACAAACGTTTTCTGTTAGCATCAAAGCCACAATGCATGACCGGAAGAGACCATACAGTGAGCTAGACTTCACTGGAAGCACATCTGTGTGATTCTTAAACGCTTGTCTGCTGAAGCTACAGTGAAATTTGCCATTTTCCTCATTTTCTCATCCTCTCCAGCTTTGACATTTTGCACTCTTTCTGCTCTAATTTGCCTCATATCTATTTTCCATCATTTACCCTGTATGTTAATAGGCATGCTTTATGTCTGATTTTGATAATGTCTCATTTCTATTTTTACTCATTTCCGCCTTAGGCTTAGAACCTGCTTTATGTAAAAATGTAATAAATCCAACTCCATTTCTACTTCTATCAATTTTCCTCCTCCTTAAAGTCTTTACAGACTGCCATTTGTCAAGTGAGCAGTGATGTTTTCAGTGTTCAATGCCAAGGCAAGCCGTATTAAAAGAGCGTCTGTCTAACTCACTCGTTTTTGTTGCTTTTCTTCATAGCGCTCCTGCACAAAAATAGGAATGCCGCTGTTAGTGCGTTCGTCATTGGAGCGGGGCCGTTTGCTTGCGTTGGAGCTGTAGCGAAAGGGCAGTGGCGCCACCTGTTGGGCAGCAAGGGTGAGGTAAGTGCCAATCCACACGTGCGAGCACAACACGGAGACAGGCCATGATAACCTGCCTCAATACATCAAGGTGAGATCAGAACGTGTTCAAGTGTGCAAAATACTCAGTTCAAACTTTGATACTGATATAACATAAAAAGATATTTATACAATGGTTAAATAATGAAGCTGTTAATAACTCTGATGCTTTGATATTGATATGAAATATTAAAAAAAGCTGTTAATAGGCAGATGAAACTACGACTACAAAAACAAATAATGAAAAACGCCAGCAAAATGGTGGTATTTCACTGCCACTGTCTCTATGTGCGTTATTTTATAATCCAGGAAAGCGAAAGATAGACAAATAAATCAGAATGTATGAGAGTACTTATTTCTGCGAGTGTGCATGTGTGTTGTGTACGTGTGGGTGTGGGTAGGTTTGGGTGGGTGTGTAGTGGGTTTGGGTGTGTCAGTGTATGGGTGTGTGTTTGTGTGGGTATGCCTGCATTTGTGCTGGTGCGTGCCATTGCCGGTTTATGTGGGCATGAGTATGCACGTGTGTCTCTCAATGAGAAGGGGCCACGGTGAAATACAGACATATAATAGTAAATGTACAGGGGCAAACTGATCCAGTGAGAAAAAAAAAAAATTCTCTTTCCCTCTTCTTTCCATGAAATGTCCCCAAATCTTTGACTTTTTTTTTTAATCTGTTATAGCATTAGTGACAATTTTGACCCATTTCTTGTTGTTTTATTTACATTTTTGAGATGGTCAGCGTATGAAAATACAAGTGTAAATAAATCAGCCAATCAACAGACCAACACACACACACACACACACACACACACACACACACACACACACACACACACACACACACACACAAACTCTCTCTCTTTCTCTCTCTCTCACACACACACACACACACACACAATCACACACACACTCCAAATAATAAACCACACTTGAGATGATAAAATCTATAAAATTTCACAAACTATACTACAACAAACTAAACTAACACCAAATTAAACCAAATTACACCAAACCAAACTACACTACACTACACTAAACTACACAGACCATCACAGTCTACAGACCCTCCTTTCCACCCAATTAACCAGTGACCAACGTGAGCAATTTTTGAAAATGTCTACTGCCACCCCTCTCCTCCCTACCCTCCCACAAAAAAACAACAACAACAAAAAACAACCATTTCAGCATGTTGCAAACAAAGCTGTCTACACACACACACACACACACACACACACACACAGAGTCCCCAATCTTACAGCTGAGCATTTAAGGTGGAGAAGGTTCCTGAAACAACCAACAGCTACAGAGAAGGTGAAGAGAAATTGGTGAAAAATGTGAATGGAAGTTGTATGGATCCCCAGAAAAAAGACGCTGCAACAGCCCAACAGAGCTGTGACCGTGCAGTGAAGTGACCTCCGCCACACACAGACTGCTGCCCTGCGGATGGTCGGTTCAGCCACAAATACCTCGCTGCTACAGAAGCGCAGAGAGCTAGGATATTCTACCTTTCCTTCCTTCCTCCTTCCCTCCCTCTCTCCCTCTCATCCTCTCTCTCTCTCTCTCTCTCTCATGTTCTACCACTCAACAACAATGCACATCGATACAGTCATTCAGATCAGGACAGAGCATGCCCATTTTGTAGGGATGAAGTTGAGAACGAGCAGCACTTTTTATTCAACTGCATCGTATATGAAGATTTAAGAAAGAGAATATTAAAAGAATCGGCTAGACTCCCCTTGCATGTGTTACTTGGAGCAACAAATTTCAATCACAGACATAATGTATCAAGATATATTTTCCATGCTATCAATGCAAGGAAAAAGTTAATCTGCAGTCAGTGATCAAGCATGGTGAAATACTATATAAAAACAAATGTCTATATGATGGGCACATTGTTTAAGTATATATTCATTCAGTTTGTACTTGTTGTTGTTGTTGCTATGGATAACACAATGTTATATGCAACCTCACCGATCCACCCTTCCCCATTGTATTGTGGCCCAAGGCCGATGTACATTAAACTTTCTGAGTTCTGAGTTCTGAGTTCTCTCTCTCCACTTGCTGAAGAATGGTTCTGTTTACAGTATTCGTAAACTCTGCGTTTATATATTTAATGCCCTGAAGATACGACAGGAATTCTGTGACAACAATGATGAAAGTTAGAATTAATTTACTATGCACAAGAAGCACTTTTGTTCTACAGGTTTAAGTTAGGACGTATTTTACATTTAGTTGTCGCTGTGTGATCACCATATTGTGTACTTTTGACGTCTTTCTAGGGGCCGGAGGCCTGGAGATTAAAGTTTTGTTCTTGTTCTTGTTCTTCTCTCTCTCTCTCTTCCTCTCTCTCTCTCCTCTTCGTATCTCTTCCTCCCTTACCTTCTTCCTTCCCTTTCTCCTTCACGCACAGGCATACTATGTTATTTTGTGGGGAATTGTGTATTTTCTATGCCTTAACAATACACTGTTTATGTCAGAACTTAATGCCTTAACAATACACTGTTTATGTCAGAACTAAATGCCTTAACAATACGCTGTTTATGTCAGAACTTAATGCCTTAACAATACACTGTTTATGTCAGAACTTAATGCCTTAACAATATGCTGTTTATGTCAGAACTTAATGCCTTAACAATACACTGTTTATGTCAGAACTTAATGCCTTAACAATACGCTGTTTATGTCAGAACTTAATGCCTTAACAATACGCTGTTTATGTCAGAACTTAATGCCTTAACAATACACTGTTTATGTCAGAACTTAATGCCTTAACAATATGCTGTTTATGTCAGAACTTAATGCCTTAACAATATGCTGTTTATGTCAGAAGTTAATGCCTTAACAATACGCTGTTTATGTCAGAACTTAATGCCTTAACAATACACTGTTAATGTCAGACCTTAATGCCTTAACAATACAATGTTAATATCAGGATTAAATGCCTTAACAATACGCTGTTTATGTCAGAACTTAATGCCTTAACAATATGCTGTTTATGTCAGAATTTAATGCCTTAATAATACGCTGTTTATGTCAGAACTTAATGCCTTAACAATACACTGTTAATGTCAGAACTTAATGCCTTAACAATACACTGTTAATGTCAGAACTTAATGCCTTAACAATATGCTGTTAATGTCAGAACTTAATGCCTTAACAATATGCTGTTTATGTCAGAACTTAATGCCTTAACAATATGCTGTTTATGTCAGAACTTAATGCCTTAACAATACACTGTTTATGTCAGAACTTAATGCCTTAACAATACGCTGTTTATGTCAGAACTTAATGCCTTAACAATACACTGTTTATGTCAGAACTTAATGCCTTAACAATACACTGTTAATGTCAGAACTTAATGCCTTAACAATACACTGTTAATGTCAGAACTTAATGCCTTAACAATACACTGTTAATATCAGGATTAAATGCCTTAACATTACGCTGTTTATGTCAGAACTAAATGCCTTAACAAAATGCTGTTTATGTCAGAACTTAATGCCTTAACAATACACTGTTAATGTCAGAACTTAATGCCTTAACAATACACTGTTAATGTCAGAACTTAATGCCTTAACAATACACTGTTAATATCAGGATTAAATGCCTTAACAATATGCTGTTTATGTCAGAACTTAATGCCTTAACAATACGCTGTTTATGTCAGAACTTAATGCCTTAACAATACACTGTTTATGTCAGACCTTAATGCCTTAACAATACACTGTTTATGTCAGAACTTAATGCCTTAACAATACGCTGTTTATGTCAGACCTTAATGCCTTAACAATACACTGTTTATGTCAGACCTATTTTCCATGTACATACTTCTGATATTGCCTTGAAACATTACGAAGGATAGACCCTATGTATCAGGGGCACTGGATGAAAAAAAAAAAAGAAAAAAAAGAAAAAAAGAAGAGCACAAAATTGCTAATATATCATCCTCAGAAATAAAAAGAAAATTTGCCTTGTTGCTGGCTGAGTCAACACATCCACCACAGCTCACTGCATCACACTGCTTTCTGATCACCACACGCAAAGAGGGCGGTTCATCATCCACCCACCCGCTGACAACCAAGGCACAACGCTATGGAAGCCGCGATCAGCCAAAGGGAGCTCTTTCTCAGCGTACAGAAAACAAGAGAGGCAAGGCCTTCAAGACTCACTTGTGATACACTTAAAAAAAATCCAAGCTTTTTATGTACTGAGTATAATTTCAAAATGTAATGTTTAAGATGAGAAAGATCAGTTTAAAGCAAATTAACTCCCCTAGCATTACAGAGTAATTTCCCTTTTTTACTATCTGCACCAAAACGTTTGCAAAATAAATAAAAATTCCATGCTTAGCAAAAGAAGTTCCTGTTTGAACAAAAAATGATAATAATGACTGCTCTAGCTGTTGGGTCAGAATATCAGATCAAAGTGCCAAGTTTAGAGAATACAAAAAATATAAATATAACAGTAAATGCAGTTTGCATATAATTAGGCTTCATTCTTTATTTTTTTGTGCCCATCCCAGAGGTGCAATATTGTTTTAAACAAGATGACTGGAAAGAACTGAATTTTTCCTGTTTTTATGCCAAATTTGGTGTCAACTGACAAAGTATTTGCAGAGAAAATGTCAATGTTAAAGTTTACCACGGACACACACACACACAGACACACGGACACACACACACACACACACACACACACAGACAACCGAACACCGGGTTAAAACATAGACTCACTTTGTTTACACAAGTGAGTCAAAAAAGAAGAGCACAAAATTGCTAATCTATCATCCTCAGAAATAAAAAGAAAATTTGTCTTGTTGCTGTCAGAGTCAACACATCTACCACAGCTCACTGCATCACACTGCTTTCTGATCACCACACGCAAAGAGGGCGGTTCATCATCCACCCACCCGCTGACAACCAAGGCACAACGCTATGGAAGCCGCGATCAGCCAAAGGGAGCTCTTTCTCAGCGTACAGAAAACAAGAGAGGCAAGGCCTTCAAGACTCACTTGTGATACACTTAAAAAAAAATCCAAGCTTTTTATGTACTGAGTATAATTTCAAAATGTAATGTTTAAGATGAGAAAGATCAGTTTAAAGCAAATTAACTCCCCTAGCATTACAGAGTAATTTCCCTTTTTTACTATCTGCACCAAAACGTTTGCAAAATAAATAAAAATTCCATGCTTAGCAAAAGAAGTTCCTGTTTGAACAAAAAAGATAATAATGACTGCTCTAGCTGTTGGGTCAGAATATCAGATCAAAGTGTCAAGTTTAGAGAATACAAAAAAATATATATATCTAACAGTAAATGCAGTTTGCATATAATTAGGCTTCATTCTTTATTTTTTTGTGCCCATCCCATAGGTGCAATATTGTTTTAAACAAGATGACTGGAAAGAACTGAATTTTTCCTATTTTTAAGCCAAATTTGGTGTCAACTGACAAAGTATTTGCAGAGAAAATGTCAATGTTAAAGTTTACCACGGACACACACACACACAGACACATGGACACACACACACACACACACACACACACAGACAACCGAACACCGGGTTAAAACATAGACTCACTTTGTTTACACAAGTGAGTCAAAAAAGAAGAGCACAAAATTGCTAATCTATCATCCTCAGAAATAAAAAGAAAATTTGTCTTGCTGCTGGCTGAGTCAACACATCCACCACAGCTCACTGCATCACACTGCTTTCTGATCACCACACGCAAAGAGGGCGGTTCATCATCCACCCACCCGCTGACAACCAAGGCGCAACGCTATGGAAGCCAACATCAGCCAAAGGGAGCTCTTTCTCAGCGTACAGAAAAAAAGCCCACACACAGTGTATCAAGTCAAGTGCAGGGTGAGTTTAGTACTGCCATCAGCACACACGGTCAGTGGCACTGGTGCTTCACACATCACTCTGCAGCACTGCACAGCACTGCATGCACGGCACAGCACCCCACGCCACGCCGGGCCTGTCGACATGAAAAGCTCCACCCACCTTTTCCGCCGCTTTCCCCGATGGGGTGTGTCCCGTGCCTACCTTGTCTCCCTTGCCAGTGGCGCCCTCTGCTGCTCTCCCGGCTTTTTCCTCCTGTGTCGGTCAGTTTTCATGTCAGAAAAGCTCGGGTTCTTCTCTACCACGGTCATTGCCACTTAACCGCTCAACTGTTACCGTAGAGCAGTAGTAGAAACCTTGTTTTTAAAGGACATGCCTTTTTAGCAGTGGATGCTGACTTGACAATAGTACTGTGGCTTCTTGTGCTTGTGTGTTTGTATGTATTGACTTGCATGACATGTGTGTGTGTGTATGTACATGTGTGTGTGTATATTTATTTATATGACATGTGTGTGTATGTACATGTGTGTGTATATATTTATTCATATGATATGTGTATGTATATAGTGATTGTACATGACATGTGTGTATGAAAATAACCAAACTGTGATGTCTGCTATACTTCTCAGAATAACTTCACACACATTTTGTACCACATTGGAACATTGTGCTCATTGAACATAACGTTTAAAAAAATAAATAAATAAAATAAATAATAAAATAAAAATCCCTTGGAAATATGAATGACAGTGAATCCAACACTAAATGACAGTGAATCCAACACTAAATGACAGTGAATCCAACACTAATTGAATCCAACACTAAGTGACAGTGAATCCAACACTAAATAATGGTGAATCCAAGACTAAATGATGGTGAATCCAACACTAATTGAATCCAACACTAAATGACAGTAAATCCAACACTAAATGACAGTGAATCCAACACTAATTGAATCCAACACTAAATGATAGTGAATCCAACACTAAATGAATCCAACTCTAAATGACAGTGAATCCAACACTAAATGACGGCGAATCCAACACTGAATGACGGTGAATCCAACACTAATTGAATCCAACACTAAATGATGGTGAATCCAACACTAAATGATGGTGAATCCAACACTAAATGACGGTGAATCCAATGACTGTGAATCCAACACTAAATGACGGTGAATCCAATAACTGTGAATCCAACACTAAATGACAGTGAATCCAACACTAAATGACGGTGAACCCAACACTAAATGACGGTGAACTCAACACTGACACAAACAGGAAGCGAGAGCTACGTACTGCCTGTGAGGTGGCGCTGGGTTTCTTGGCGTCCTCAGAGGGCGCTGGCTGTCTCACTCGGTCGCGGTCCTTCCTCGTCTTCAGCTTCTTCTTCTTCTTCAGAGGCTGTGAGCACAACATACCATGATTTGGTATGGTAGTAGTGGTAGTAGTAGCAGTATTAGTAGTAGTAGTAGTAGTAGTAAAAATTATAATTGAAACAGCAATAATAACAAAAACAATAATAAGAATAATGATAACAATAATAGTAATAGTAATAACAATGGTAATAATAATAATGATCACAATACAATGAAGCACAAGTAGATGAAGAAGAAGAAGAAGACAACAACAATAAAACAACTGCAATAACAACAACAACAATAATAAGAAGAAGAAGAAGTAGAAGAAGAAGAAGGAGAACAACAAGAACAACAACAACAACAACAAAAATGATAATGATGATGATAACAATTAAAAAAACCAAAAAAAAACACTAATAATAATAATAATAATTAAAAAAAAAAAAAAAGCAACAACGATGATGATGATGACGATAATAATAATAACAATAACAAGAAGAAAAAGAAGAAGAATGAATGAATGAATGAATGACATTTGTATAGCTCATTTCTATTAATTAAGTAAATCTATTCTCAGTGCCATGGCACCCATCCATTCACATGCAGCCACGCCCACAAAAATCACTATACACACACACACACACACACACGCACACACACACACACACACTCTTGAGCAGAAAACAGCTCAAATAAACAGTGAGGGAGGGGTAGGGGGGGGATAAAGAAAAGAAAACACCTCATAGAACAAAATATCGTGCTGTGGCATGTGTCAGTGATCAGCATGTCCGATGTGTGTCTGTGGGTTGTCGGGGTCTGGTTTTTGTGGTATAGTTCTGGTATGTTTAGAACTGAATAATATAAAATCCTAGCTCTCTCTGTGAGTGTGTGTGTGTGTGTGTGTGTGTGTGTGTGTGCGTGCGCGCGCGTGTGTTTGTGTGTTGAGCTTCAAATAAAATGTGGTCATTATTTAGTCAAACATACGGCACACAACACTGTGTGTGTGTGTGTGTGTGTGTGTGTGTGTCTGTGTGTGTGTGTGTGTGCGTGCGTGTGCGTGTGTTGAGCTTCAAATAAAATGTGGTCATTATTTAGTCAAACATACGGCACACAACACTCTGTGTGTGTGTGTGTGTGTGTGTGTGTGTGTGTGTGTGTGTGCGTGCGTGTGTGTGTGTGTGTTGAGCTTCAAATAAAATGTGGTCATTATTTAGTCAAACATACGGCACACAACACTCTGTGTGTGTGTGTGTGTGTGTGTGTGTGTGTGCGTGTGCGTGTTGAGCTTCAAATAAAATGTGGTCATTATTTAGTCAAACATACGGCACACAACACTGATAGCCAAACACTTAGAACCCACAACCCATCTGCCGAATACATGAAGTCCTGAAGACACTTCACACCTTTTATGTTTGGTGTGTGTGTGTGTGTGTGTGTGTGTGTGTTAAGGAGTGTGCTTATGTATAGCTTGCGCATACGAACATCACAATTGATCAGAGGATGACAGTTTCGCTTCGCTCTTCACTTACGGCAAGTCTTTATATTCTCTGCGCTTGTATTTGCATTTGTATTTCTTTTTATCACAACAGATTTCTCTGTGTGAAATTCGGGCTGCTCTCCCCAGGGAGAGCGCGTCGCTACACTACAGCACCACCCTTTTTTTTTTTTGTATTTTTTCCTGCATGCAGTTTTATTTGTTTTTCCTATCGATGTGGATTTTTCTACAGAATTTTGCCAGGAACAACCCTTTTGTTGCCGTGGGTTCTTTTACGTGCGCTAAGTGCAAGCTGCACACGGGACCTCGGTTTATCGTCTCACCCGAATGACTAGTTACGCGCATATCCAATAATGTCTATTTCCAGATTTGTTACGATGGACACAACAACACTGACCAACATTCTATCATATCCTCTTTTTAACAAACACAGCACCTGTACACTTTTGTACTGCTGGTTTATGAACCCCCCGCATCGCCACCCCCCGACATAGAACAAGAAAAAATTAAATAAAAAACAGAAACTTCCTACAGGTGCAAATCCTACTGCACAAACTTCACTGACAACACTATCATCACCCGCAAGCACAACAGGCAACAAGGAAACAAAAAATGATCACACACTAAAAACTCCATGTCTACATCATGTACACACACGACACTGCAACAGCATCTGCCAGATTCAAACAACAACAGCAAATAAAAAGCTGTAGTCAGCATCAAGCATGTATGTGGTTATGATTATATAAATGAATTATCATTTCCACTTTAAATACACACACACACACACATTCACACAACCCTCCCCCCCCCCCCTCCAATCCCCCACCCCACCCCACACACACACGCACACACACACACAGTCATACACACGCCACACACTTAATATAACGTTGAACGGAAAGAAGCCAAAGTTAAATTGACGACTATATACCACATACATTCACACAAGGAAATAAAATTAAATATTTCATTATGCTTTACTTTTGAAATGCACACCCTTTCTTTAGATTTAACTTAAGGATCATTAGAAACATTACGTGCAAGAGATAAAAATGGTCTTGGCCTGAATATTTTCTTTTTTCTTGTATATCATTAAACAATCAATAACATATTTTGAAAAAAACATAGTGCCATTTTTCATGTGGATCAATTCCGATTAGTTAGTGTTTATGGAAATTTAGGTGTTCATAGATATTTACGTAAAATATCTCTTTAAAGTAACATATGTTTGTAAAATGTTTATATGCTTTCACAGACAAGTACAGTAAAAATACTAGAAATGAAAAAAAAACGGTCACATCACATTTTTGTGTTGTGCTGGTTGAGTGTTCTTGTCAAGTATCACATGCTTCAAACATCAGAAGCATGTTCAAGTAAATGCATGTTCGCAAACCTACACATGCACGCTCACACATGCGCAAACACACACACACACACACTGATACACATAGTTTCCACAGGTATAGACAAAAACTCAGACGAAGTATAACCAAATGAAAATGGAAGGTAAAAGACACACACACACACACTGTAGCACTTCAAATTCAATACCTAGTTTGGTAAAAATCACAACACCAACACACATAAAGACCATGAGGATATACACACTACACAACACATGAAAAATCGCAACACCAACACGTTTACAAGAGCATGTGGATACACATACACACTACACAGCACTCAGGCACTGATGCACAGCACACCTCACACAGGAGATATATTACTGTACACTGAACTCACTCCATAAATAGCACACAACAGGGTGCAGTCAAACATTTTGTGTGTGTGTGTGTGTGTGTGTGTTTTAAATCAATAAATCTCTTTAGTACTGACTGCGTTCATATGGATGTTCAGTGTCCTGACATGGGTGTTCTGTGTGTCATTGTTATTTTGTATTTGTATTTCTTTTTATCACAACATATTTCTCTGCATGAAATTTGGGCTGCTCTCCCAGGGAGGGCGTGTCGCGCCACACTTTTTTCTTTTTTTTTTTTTTTGTATTTTTTCCTGCCTGCAATTTTATTTGTTTTTCCTATCGAAGTGGATTTTTCTACAGAATTTTGCCAGGAACAACCCTCTTGTTGCCGTGGGTTCTTTTATGTGCGCTAAATGCATGCTGCACATGGGACCTCGATTTATCATCTCATCTGAATGCCTAGCGTCCAGACCACCACTCAAGGTCTAGTGGAGGGGGAGAAAATATCGGCAGCTGAGCCGTGATTCGAACCAGCACGCTCAGATTCTCTCGCTTCCTAGGCGGACATGTTACCTCTAGACCATCACTTCACATAACGATAGTGTTTTCACACTTATATTCTATATAATCATATTCATGTTCCAAATGTCAATGTTATTTTCACGCTGATCTTCTATATATCTATGCTGATGCTCTAATCGTTCAAGCTGGCATTTTCATGCTGATATTGAGTATATCTTTGGTCAGAATGTTGATGTTTGATCTGTTCGTACCAATGTGCAGTGTGTGAATGAATGCACATGGTCTTGTGTTCATGTGTAAACAACAACAAAAAAGTGTCTGAACTGAGTATCCATTTAATTCAGCCATACATTACCAGTCTTCAACAAATCATTTAAATTATTGAAACAAACACATATTTGATCTCGAGCATGTAAAAGTTTGTTAACCTTGAAACAGTATAAAAGTTCTCTTGAAATGTATTTCATTAATCAGTTGTATTGACAAATTCAAGAGCTGATCATAGGCATAAACAGAGATTCGTTTAACATCAGCAAACAGACTTAGGAACCGTACTACAGACAGACAAAGGCTTGTCTGCTTAACCCTTTGAGCCCTGACCACCGCTTTACCTGTGGTAGAGAAAAATGACATAAAGCCTAGCCACCGGTTGAGCGGTGTGTAAACACTTGTGTCATGTTTTGCTACTGGTGGACTTATATTGAAGAGCCAATCAGAAAAACCGTAATATTCTGAAGTCAGCCAAAATAGTACCAACATGGCCGCACCTTTTCACTGTGTTTTGTGCATGTGCTTTGGATAAAAAAGATCAATTTCAATATAAGTCAACCAATAGCAAAACACAACACAAGTGTTTACAAGTGTTCATTTTATTCTACCACCGGTAAAGCGGTGGTCAGGGCACTCTTTTTATATCTGCCGTGACACATTAAATACCAATTATTTGCAAATTTTGGCTCAGGAGCTCAGGCAGAAGGGTTAAAATTGCTCAGGAACTCAGGGCTCAAAGGGTTAAAGTCAACACTTTGTACTGGTATTCAAGATCCCCAAACACACCTGACTGTCTGAAAAAAAAAAATCGACACCACTATCCACCGTTCACAGACAACTGTCTGACCGGCAAAAATATGCACACCAGGAGGAGAGATATACAGATTCAGGGCCACAACAGCAACATGGATAGCCGACTGTCTGGCTGAAACTCCACACCAATACGCACATTCAGGGGTCTCAAGTTGAAGAATATACAGATTCAGGGCCACACGAGCAACATGGATAGCTGTTTGTCTGGCTAAAACTCAACACCGATATGCACATTCTGGGGCCACAGGTTGGCTGCATATATATATATATAGATATATATATATATATCTATACAAAGAGAAAGAAACAAAATATACAGAATCAAGGCAACATCAGCAACATGAATAGCCGATTGCCTGGCAAAAAAAAAAAAAAAAAAAAAAAAAAAAAAAAAATCCTCCACACCAGGGGCCATAAGTTGACTGCCTAAAAGAAAAAAAAACAAAAGCAGCTCACACCAGCACACAGATTCTGGGATGACAACAACAAGGACAGACAACTGCCTGATGGAAACAATAACTACAAAAAAAAACATAAACAAACACAGCAAGCTGTGGACAGCCCAGCGGTCAGCTGTGGCGGGGGTCATAGGTCATACCATGTCCAAGAAACAGGCACAGGGGGCACGCTCGCTACGAGCGGCGCAGTGAGGGACATGGTGGTGTGAGTGACCAGGCCGGTGAGCGCGTCTCTGACCGGCACAGTACACACAGTGGTTACTTTCTCTCGTCACATACGTACGCGTGTATGCAGGATGCATACCTTTATGTATGTGTGTGTGGGGGTG
Source organism: Babylonia areolata (assembly GCF_041734735.1). Lineage (NCBI taxonomy): Eukaryota > Metazoa > Mollusca > Gastropoda > Neogastropoda > Buccinidae > Babylonia > Babylonia areolata. The sequence goes on along the minus strand of NC_134885.1, from coordinate 5,799,700 downwards.
GGTGGGTGGGGGGAGTGTGGAGGGAGGGGACTGTGTGTGTGTGTGTGTGTGTGTGTGTGTGTGTGTGTGTGTGTGTGTGTGTGTGTGTGCGCGCGCGCGTGTGCGTGCGTGCGTGCGTGTCTGGTTGCAAGCAACACATCTATATACATATATGCGTAAGCATGTCTGCCGTTTTTTTTCATTGTGTGTGTGTAAATGCGTGCACACATCTGTATACATGAGTGCACAAGTATGTGTAAGTCAGCATGAGTGTTAAAAGTTTCCGCACACGTACATCTGAACACATACATATATTCTTTCTCTGCTTCCAGCACGAAGTGTAAAATAACTGTACAGAGACATTCCCCTGTCACATATGGCACCATCTTCAATTTCTCCATTAACAGAAAGTAAAAGTGTGTGCCATAAAACCACCGCTTTTTTAACCTTTAAGCCAGCTAATTGGAAATGCTATATATCTAAACTCTGCAGGAAAAAGAGTCCCTGCAATACGCTGCCAGAAGTGTCACTGTAATGGACTTTCCGTAGATTGTGGACAGAATACAGCGTTTATGTGTGTAAGTGTAGATTACTAGGTACATTTTGGTGTGCGCGTATAACATTGATTTCATGTGTTAAATATAATATCATGTGTTTTGTAAAGCATCCAGAGTAGTTTTCTGAACAGAGTGCCTTTTGTGTATGTGTAGATTACTAGGTACATTTTGGTGTGTACATATAACATTGATTTCATGTCTTATATATAATATCCCGTGTTTTGTAAAGCATCCAGAGCCTTATGTGTATGTGTAGATTACTTGGTACATTTTGGTGAGTACATACAACATTGATTTCATGTCTTATATATAATATCCTGTGTTTTGTAAAGCATCCAGAGCCTTATGTGTATGTGTAGATTACTTGGTACATTTTGGTGAGTACATACAACATTGATTTCATGTCTTATATATAATATCCCGTGTTTTGTAAAGCATCCAGAGCCTTATGTGTATGTGTAGATTACTTGGTACATTTTGGTGAGTACATATAACATTGATTTCATGTCTTATATATAATATCCCGTGTTTTGTAAAGCATCCAGAGCCTTATGTGTATGTGTAGATTACTTGGTACATTTTGGTGTGTATATATAACATTGATTTCATGTCTTATATATAATATCATGTGTTTTGTATAGTATCCAGAGTAGTTTTCTGAATAAAGTGCCTTGTGTGTATGAGTAGATTACTTGGTACATTTTGGTGAGTACATATAACACTGATTTCATGTCTTATATATAATATCCCGTGTTTTGTAAAGCATCCAGAGCCTTATGTGTATGTGTAGATTACTTGGTACATTTTGGTGAGTACATATAACACTGATTTCATGTCTTATATATAATATCCCGTGTTTTGTAAAGCATCCAGAGCCTTATGTGTATGTGTAGATTACTTGGTACATTTTGGCGAGTACATATAACATTG
>NC_134885.1:5763234-5793234 GCF_041734735.1 Babylonia areolata | reverse complement strand
AGAAACAGTGAGGAGGAGAAAATTTTTTGTTTAACGTCCTGTCACACATATCGGTGATTGAAGACATTTTGTTAAAGTATTCATGAATACATCTGAGTATTATCGGTTAGAAGGGGTGGGGGATGTGAATGAATGGAGGGTTGGGGGAAACTGGGCAAATGAGGGTAAAAATGTGGGTGAAATTTGGAAGAAAAAAAAACCCCTCTAAATACAGTTACAGGAAATTACTTAAAGGACTTCGTAAACGAGAAGTCGTTAAACTGACAAGCGAAACAACTGATAATGAATGCAAAAAGTCAAAAACATCAACGTTCTCAGTCACTTGTGAAGAAACAGTGACATTGAGCAGACATTGTACTGACTGTTTATTTTCTTGTAACTGATTTTGAAAAATTCTTTTTTGTATTTGATAGTCTAGTTGTTGTTTTTTTTATAATCTTTTTTCATTCTTATTTTTGTAGCTGTCTTCAGAGTGCATGTAACTGTAATCTGCTGCACTGTATCTTGTATGATGGGCACAACAGTCGAGTGGTTAAAATGTCAGACTTTCAATGTGAGGGTCCCGGGTTCGAATCTTGGTGATGGTGCCTGGTGGGTAAAGGGTGGAGGTTTTTCCGATCTCCCAGGTCAACACATGTGCAGACCTACTAGTGCCTGAACCCCCTTCATGTGTATACACAAGCAGGAGATCAAATACGCACGTTAAAGATCCTTTAATCCATGTCAGCGTTCGGTGGGTTATGGAAACAAGAACCTACCCAGCACGCACATCCCCGAAAACAGAGTATGGCAACCTACATGGCAGGGTAAAAATGGTCATGCACTTAAAAACCCACTCGTGTACATACGAGTGAACGTGGGAGTTGCAGCCCACGAACGAAGAAGAAGATGAGGTATCTTGTACAAGAGAAGTTTTTGACTATACAAGTTTGACCGCACTTACAAGCTTTCATTCAACTGTTCAAAGTCACATTTCTTTTTTTTCGTTTAGTTAATCTGCTCTAAATATGGCAAATAACATGTGATTTGTGGTGCTCTCCAACAATAACAAGCTTTACCGAAATGCACAGTTACTAAAAAAAATATGGACTACATGTACCATGAATCTCTGATTTAAAAAAATTAATTATACATTCAAAAATTAATCTGCAGCATACACAACAACGGAAAACAAAATAAAATGAAGTGATGCATATAAAAAAAAACAAAAAACATGCTGGACACAATTCACAAAAGAAGGAAGCGATCATTTCAGTCTGAAAACCCAAACTGTCAGCCAAGTCCCTCGTTCTTCAGTTCAAGCATCATGATGGTGATGATAACCCACACTGAAAAAAGAACGCTCAAAGGAAAGTTCTAAAGTAGTTTATGACTGATCTGAACTCTCTGAGCTTTCATTTCAGTTCTTTATTTACCTATTTACTTTTCTTTTTAAAATTTCTATTTTCATTATAAAAAATTGTATTTAATATTTTTTGGCTTTTTGTTAGCAGTTATGATGTTTTGTCTTTGCTTTTTGAATCAGTAACATTTCAATTTTTGTGTGTTTTTTTTGTTGTTGTTGTTTTCTTTTGGGTTGTTTTTTGGAGAAGTGGGGGTGGGGGTGGGGGTGGGTTGTCAGTAGTTATCATGGTGTTGTGTCTTCACTTTTGAATCAATAACATTCATCACTGGAACACCGACAACACAATAATCTCTCTGCTGATGAAGGAAATTGGAAGGTTCCATGAAGCTACATGTGAATAGCTAGCAAATTCGTTTTTTTTTTTTTTTTTTTTGTGTGTGTTTTTTGTTTTTGTTTGTTTGTTGTTGTTGTTGCAGAGTACTGTTTAGTGTGTTCCATCAAGAATAATGATTCTGTATTTTGTGACTGAAGAAGAGTTCATGTCATGAACTTGTTGAAAGATCAAGCACTGAAAGATCAAGCTCTGTGTTTTAAATCATAAACTATACGTTCTTGTGGTCCACAGACCATGGCAAGTATCATATCCCAGTTTGTTTGGTTTTTTTGTGTGTTTTTTTTTATTTTATATTATATACAATAGATGTGGTGTAGCATATAAGGATCAGTCTACACACTCTGATACCTCCTTGAAACTGAAAGTGAAAGTGAAACAATAAAACAACAACATGATGTGCTCTGTGACACAGTACAGCCAGTCATGATGACTCAAGCGGTAACAGTAACTGTGACGTGTACGGTCTTCAAAGATGTAGTCTTACGGTTGCATGTCCTTAGCCGGTTTACTGAAATGTTTGAAACGAAACAGAAAATCGATCATGGTCATATAATAATTTTCTGCTTCATCAATAAACAGTGCATGAACCGACTTTGAACCAAAAACTTGCACACACACACACACACATGGAGACAAATTACATGAACACAAATAAATATGAAAAAGCAATGATGATGCTTTTTTTTTTTTTTTTTTTTTAAACAATCATTCTATTGGCCCAAAGCAGATCCACTTTTTAAAAGAGTTAAATACAAGAAATACTGCAAGCAATACTTAATATTTTTTTTAAATCAGCACAACTAACATTACACAGTCATCCAACAAATATGAAAAAAAAACCTATGTTGAAAATGTAACATATACTTTTCACACCAAACACATGTACATGTAAATGTAAAACATTCTGGCTTAATCAGCACAACTAACATTACACAGTCATCCAACAAATATGAAAAAAAAACCTATGTTGAAAATGTAACATATACTTTTCACACCAAGCACATGTACATGTAAATGTAAAACATTCTGGCTTAAATCCAATTGGTATAATAGATACATACCATACTCATTACACTGAAACGGAGCAGTATTATACAGATATGTATCCATGAGAAAATAAGAGACCTGTACGTAAAATACCTTAACAGTATAGACAACATTTTCATTTATCACAAACACATACACATAAACTGCACACCACTCCACAGACACATCCACATACACCTACCGACACTCACAAACTCACTTTCACACACACACACAACTTCTGAAAAGGCTTTACTTCCCTCCTGCTTAATCCCACGACTGCTGCTGACAAGTATGCTCATTAGTGAAGGGCTGTCACCTCACTGAGATCAGACAGAGCTTACAGGTCAGGATGTCAGTGAAGGGCTGTCACCTCACTGAGATCAGACAGAGCTTACAGGTCAGGATGTCAGTGAAGGGCTGTCACCTCACTGAGATCAGACAGAGCTTACAGGTCAGGATGTCAGTGAAGGGCTGTCACCTCACTGAGGTAAGACAGAGCTTACAGGTCAGGATGTCAGTGAAGGGCTGTCACCTCACTGAGGTAAGACAGAGCTTACAGGTCAGGATGTCAGTGAAGGGCTGTCACATCACTGAGATCAGACAGAGCCGACAGGTCCATGGAGAACCATGGATGTTAGGTGGCCAAGGGGCCACACACCGGAGGAGACCCTGCACTGCTGCTGAGTCACTTCAGTGGTGTTCTGTAGTGCCTGTTCCGATTTAATGTACTTAGGACATCACCTACTAAGCCCCCTACTGATGACAATAATGGCTTAGTCCTGGAGCAAGACTTAGTGAGCTCCAACGAAAGTCCCCCATGAATCCGCCTACACTGAAGACCTTGACAAGACTCACCCCAAGCACGGAAGTTAAAAGGTATCGAAAATGAGGTCACATTGATAGCAGGGCATAAAAGGCCACATAATTTGGGGCTTTCTGTTGTGTGTGTGTGTGTGTGTGTGTGTGTGTGTGTGTGTGTATAATATATATATTGATGATTAAGAGGGAGGAGGAGGAATGATTTCCTTTCTGCCCAGCTCTCTACAGCGCCATACTACCTGGACTCAATGTCGGAGGCGTAATCTGACAGATGGACGTCCGCAGCGTTGCTGGTGTCTTGACCGAAGCGAGCCAGGATCTCCATTTTCATGCGGTTTTCCAGGTTACCCAAAATATTGGCATACTGGAAAAGTTTTGAAATGTAAGGTTAATACATGATTACAACCTGTCCCCCCATCTTATAAGAAAAAAAAATTCTTAAAACTGCGCAGATTTTTTTTTTTGCTGCAATCCATTTATCTCAGTTCAGTGTCAGATATTCACAAAACTGCCTCTTCCTATCTCTGTGGCTGCCTTCACCTCTACACTCCATCTCGCTCACTACGACCGGCTTTGGATCCACTCTGTTTACGCATACCCAGATTCAAACACTCGACTGTTGGCCGCCGTTCTTTCTCTGTCTCTGGACCTTGCAATTGGAATGAACTTCCTCTTTTGCTTCGTCAAGTCTCCACTCTCAGCTCTTTCAAGTCTGGCCTTAAAACCCACCTCTTCCCAAAATAGCCTCCCTTGCCTGCCCTTCCTTGTCTTTAGTTTCTACAGTTTTAGAGTTATGCATGCGTGTGAACGACTGGTGCGAAAGCGCTTTGATTTGTCTCTGCACAAGATTCAGCGCTATATAAATACTAATATTATTATTATTATGACTGAGGAACAGTTATCACTCTTTGATTTGATGTGGTAAAAATACTACAAAAGATAGGTAAATGGAAGAAGAACGGTAGAGCGAAAAGAGAGTCACATACATCGACAAATGCGCAAACACACCTACAAATACACACGCTCACACGCACACAGAGCTTCAGGACAATGCATAGCAAGTGATAGAGATGAGTACTTTGGAATGATAAAGTCAAATGGAATTATAATACAAAAAATCTGTGTTGAGAAACTGTTCAGTTTGAAAAAAAAAAAAAAAAAAAAAAATGTTGAATCCAATTTTACATAAACATTCACTCTCACTGCTATTCAGTGTTATCACTTCCATGTATTCCATTGTACAACAAATCTACGTCTACCATTTCCGCAGAAAACCTGTGGAATGAAACATGAGCTACACTGACAAAAGGCGCAACAAAAGTTAGGAAGCAGACGGACCATGCAGTTGTCAACCAGAGGCCACAAGCACAGTTAGTGAGGCAATGCTGAACGCAAGCCAGGACCATGGAACACAGCAGGGAAAACACAGCAGCACACAAACTTGGCGCTGTGAAATACTACACACTGTGAAATACTACACTGTGAAATACTACACTGTGAAATACATCACACTGTGAAATACTACACTGTGAAATACAACACACTGTGAAATACTACACTGTGAAATACAACACACTGTGAAATACTACACTGTGAAATACATCACACTGTGAAATACATCACACTGTGAAATACTACACTGTGAAATACAACACACTGTGAAATACTACACTGTGAAATACATCACACTGTGAAATACTACACTGTGAAATACATCACACTGTGAAATACTACACTGTGAAATACAACACACTGTGAAATACTACACTGCGAAATACTACACACTGTGAAATACTACACTGTGAAATACAACACACTGTGAAATACTTCACACTGTGAAATACTACACTGTGAAATACAACACACTGTGAAATACTACACTGCGAAATAATGTGCATTTATAGAATGCTCGTCCTGTGGTTCTAAGTGCACTTGACAGTATATGTGGTGTGAATAAGATGCGGGAATGTAATTTAAAATAATATTAAGGACAAAAAAAATCTCCAAAATGCTATTTTTTAAAAACAATGTAACAGTACTCACAACTCACACACCTCTCCCACCTCACACACATCAAGCACACACACACACACACACACATCAAGCACACACACACACACACACACACACACACACATCAAGCACACACACACACACACATCAAGCACACACACACACACATCAAGCACACCAAGCACACACACACACATCAAGCACACACACACACACACATCAAGCACACACACACACACACATCAAGCACACCAAGCACACACACACACACACATCAAGCACACACACACGCACACAACACATCAAGGAGACACACACACACAACACATCAAGCACACACACACACACACACACACACACACACACACACAAAGACAGCCTGAGGGGTGCGGTGAGGGGGGGGGGGTAGAAAGATCTAACAATAGTTTATTATACTGTTTGAACAAATATGTTTACAGATTAGACCAGACATTCCTCACACCTTCTACCTTTTCACCCCATTTCCACCCATTCCTACTGACAGTGCTAACAGCAATAAAGTACAGAGAGCACAAATGCATGAGCGATTCCTGGAACAATTGTTTCCACAGACAGTTCTGATATCAGTAAAGTGGACAGAGTACAACTACATGAGCAGCTCCTCTTCTGTTTCCACGTGTTGATACCAAACCGACAGGCGCAATAGCCGAGTGGTTAAAGCGTTCAATCTGAGGGTCCCGGGTTCGAATCACGGTGACGGCGCCTGGTGGGTAAAGGGTGGAGATTTTTACGATCTCCCAGGTCAACATATGTGCAGACCTGCTAGTGCCTGAACCCCCTTCGTGTGTATATGCAAGCAGAAGATCAAATACGCACGTTAAAGATCCTGTAATCCATGTCAGCGTTCGGTGGGTTATGGAAACAAGAACATACCCAGCATGCACGCCCCTGAAAACGGAGTATGGCTGCCTACATGGCGGGGTAAAAACGGTCATACACGTAAAAGCCCACTCGTGTGCATACGAGTGAACGCAGAAGAAGAAGAAGAAGAAGAAGATACCAAACCACATTTTCCAAAGAAAGTATTGTCATTAGTGAAGTACACAGGAGGTGGGTGGCAGAACGGTTAACTCACTACGGATGATGGAACGCTGTAGCGTTCCTGATGTAAGGTTAGCGTTCCGTACAACGGAATGCTATAGCGATTTTGACAATTAAAATTTTTTCCACATTAACCTCATGTGGTAGCATAACAATCGCAGCTACACCGGGCGTTGTAAATGTTGTAAGGGTCGAACAGAAAGTTTCTTCATGAGATTTCATAACAACACACTCTACAGCGAGTTCAGGACCTCACACGACAAGCTAATCTGCATACATATCGAAAATAACATCGCAGGCGATAAAAGTGGAAATTTTTGGAGCAAACTTGATCATGACAGCAGCTTTTACCGCTGCTGAAGTGACTGAAATGCTTCAAACTGAAGGTTTCGACATCAATGAGGACGATGAAGATGTTGAATAAAGTATCTGCAGTGAAGAAAGCAACCAGCAAGAAGGTACTGATAGTGACTCAGCTTCTGAGAGCAGTGAAGAGGGAGGGGGGTGGGCGTTCACACGACGTGAGGAGAGGGGTCAGTGGGTTAAGTACAGTGAGTTTCATTCAGTTACTTTATGTTTTGTATTTTTTGTGATTTTTTTCCTAACCCTAACAAATGGGTCATCTGTAGGGAATAGCAAGGGAGAGAACTATTCGTCCGGAGTGAGTGAAGATACAGTGTCCAGAAGGGTTTGGGTTCAATTCCCAGTCTTGTTTGACTGGAAAATCAAACTGAGCATCTAGTCATTCAGATCAGATGATAAACTGAGGTCCTGTGTGCAGCACGCACTTGGCGCACTGAAAAAGACACCATGGCATCATAACTGCTGTACTCTGGCAAAATTCCGTAGAAGAAGTGCACTCTGGTGGGTACATAAAGAAGCTTTAAAATGCATGCACTTAAGGCCTGACCAGCATGTTGGGTTATGCCGCTGTCAGGCATCTGCCTAGCAGACGTGGTGTAGCGTATATGGATTTGTCCAAACACAGTGAACACATCCTTGAGAATTGAAACTGAAGTCCACGCAGAGCAGGACCAAAAGAAGAAGAATTATCCCCCCCTGTATCACTGTATTGTTTTGCTACCACTTGCCTAAATCCGGCACAACATTGCAATCCTTCATGTTGACTTATCTGCTAAAATCATGAAACAGTAATCCTAATTTAAAAAAAACAAACAAACAAACAAATTATGCATACATTTACAAGAACAGATTATGAAGCACAAGTTTTCAAGCAGAACAGTGAAAGCTTATTTCTCATCCCTCCCTCCCCTCCCCCACCAAAACACACAGACATACACATACACCATGGCAAGACAATGTGAATGTACACACGCATGTCCACACATCAAGATCAGTGAGTTACACTGACATTCCATCGAAGCAAAAAAACGAAAACTCTAGAACAACTTTACGCTTCAAAGTCTGCCTGCTATCATTCTTGTCAAAATGATTCATCTAAAACCAGACGTGGGTGTTTTTGTTATTCTTTCTTTTTTCTTATTAACCCCTTCACTACTGACACTTTTTGAGGTCATCTGTATTCCATATGCCGAGGGAAAAAAAAAGCTGTGTCAGTACTATGTACCCTGAAAACAATGTTGCCTCTCTATGCATAGGAATTTATGCAAGAACTTAAACTGATGCATAATAAGCTTTGCATTCATATGGAAGAAAAACAAGAGGAATTACCTTGCAATTTGTTGAGTATTCATAAAAAATATCACTTTTTTTTTCATAATCTGTGAACATTTCTGTGAACAAACCCACAAGCACTCAACATTGGAAACAAACAAAAAAAGGAGCAAAAAGCCTCACCCTCTTCTTCGTCGTAATTATCAAAATTATCTTTTGAATCATTGTACAGGTCTTCTTCATCACTGTCGGCATCATTCAAAATGTCCTTAAATATTTCAAAGGACTGCATGTTCGAGATTGTCATGGCATCACCATTTTGAAGAAGACCAGTTGAAATTCTCAGGAGACAAAAAAAAAATAAAATAAAATAAAATAAAATAAAATAATTTTTAAAAATTATATCACAAGAACTGTATGACTCAGCGAGTTGGAAAAGGCAAAAATAATCACTGTTGTGAACCTTCCTTGAGCCTGTCAACATCACTCAGAGGTCCTCCCCCTTCAAAAATAGGCACAGACATTTGATGAAATATCCCCATTAACCTATTGAGTGCCTCAGGACGGCAATTTCCATCCTCTTCCGGTGCACAAAAAAGTGCCCTAGTATGGAAATTTCCACCTGCATCATTGTAGATTTTTTTCCTATCATAAAATCATCAAACTCATGTAAAATTGCCATCACTGGATAGTGTGTTTGTTTTCCGTTCAGAAAATATATAGATTGTATTTACTTTCTTTTAGTAGTTCGCATGCTTGAATATGATAAAAAACAAAAACAAAAAAAACCAACAACAACCACCTGCTGTGATAATACCATTCCCTGGGAAATAGTCATCACTGAGCATAAAAAAGGCTTGGCACTAAGAGGGTTAATCAAACAGAGATAGGCATCACAGAAGGCTCTGAAAGCTCCGTGAACTGAACAGAAGAGGCAGCCACAGGGTTAAGGAGGAGAGGGAAGAGAGAAGGGGGAAGGAGCAGGGAGACACTTGTACATCAAGAAGCTGGAGGGAAGAAGGTGGCGCCACTAAAACATTTCATCTATTTACTGCAAACCACGCCAACACAAAATAAAATCATTTTCTTACACATCAAACACTTACGTTATCCCTACATATCAACAAACACACGAAGCAAAACAGCATCTACGAAAGACTGGTGATGACGTCAAATATGTTACTGTGATTGTAGGCAAGAAAACAATTCCAAACTGTATCAAAACGTATGAATCAGAGAAAGAAATAAAATCCCAGCAGAGTCGATTTAGTTCCAATCCTCACAAGCTGTTAGCCCGATCTTAGAATCTTTTAACTAAAGGAGTCATTTTGGAGACTGAAATTAAAAAAACAACCAAACAAACAAACACTAAAAACAACAGCAAGGAGAATGATTTTTTCCTTTCTGACTGACTCTGCAAGAACTTGCTTTCTTTCTCCTCAACACCTACATGTGTGTGTAGCAATGATGCATAATTCAGTGAACTGTGTGGTACACCCAAAACACAAGCCATGAACAGTGAATGCTAAATGAGGATGAAATCAACAGAAGCTTGCAAGGGTCATTTATCTGATATACAAAGGCTCAATTACCAGATATTATTGATGTCCAGAAATGCAAAATACAAAACAAAGACATGAGTAATTCTCTGAGGCAAAAACCACAGAAATGTTGAACAGTCACTCTAAAGTCTGTCAATCATAGCATGAACATTGGTTAAAAAAAATGAACCCTAATTTACGCAACCTTGCATATCATCATATACATGTACGTAGCATGCACACACACACACACACACACACACACACACACACACACCACTCGCAACAAACACACATGCACAAGAACATCCATATAAACATATTCACAACACACTCACTCAAAAAGTAAAAAAAAAAAAAAAAACCTACAAGAAAACAGTTAAATATTCAATGGTAAAGCAATAATCACATAAAATAGACATAAAAACATTTTTGAATGGTTTATCCATAATTCATTTTCCATCAACAGTCAATTTGTTTCAAAATCTGCAGTGGATAACGTTTAACACTAACAACAAAAAAAAGAATATTCATTCATCCACAAGATAAACTCCACTCTGGAGTCAAACACAACAGAAAAGAAATACAAAAGGACCCGCTTAAAAAGAATCAAGGAACAAACTATTGTCACACAAGCTATTACAGCACATGAATTACTTTCATCAGCCAAATTCCCTCTGACCACAGAGCCACTCAAATCACTGTTCCACTCACTTTGGCGTTGTCAGGGTCGCAGTAGTCCAACAGAGTGTCACAGAAGTGGTATCCCATGGACTCGTAGTCGGCAACAGTGAAGTGGAAGCCTTTCTTCTTTCCCATGGATGACCCACAGAATGTGGCCTGGTTGTCCACAACACACAAAAACACGTAACCATCAACCACCAAGGAATGGAGAATCATTCAACTCATTCTTTTATGATAGTCAGTTGTGTCCGACTATGACCATCAGAACAGCAGGCAGCCATACTCCGTTTTCGTGGGTGTGCATGCTGGGTATGTTCTTGTTTCCATAACCCACCAAATGCTGACATGGATGATAGGATCTTTAACATGCGTATCTGATCTTCTGCTTGTGTATACACACAAAGGGGCTTCAGGCACTAGCAGTTCTGCACATATGTTGACCTGGGAGATTGGAAAAATTTCCACCCTTTACCCACTAGTAGCCGTCACTGAGATTCGAACCCGGGACCCTCAGATTGAAAGTCCAACACTAAAACCATTCGGCTATTGCGCCCGTCAGCAAAAAAAGAAAGAAAAGCCATGGTGTGTACCTCCATAGTGAAGCTGTTCATGATGCCCATGTTCCACATGACGATGCGGCCTGTCCCCTCCTTGCTCTTCTGCACTTTGAACTTGCACGCCTCGTAGGAGAACTGCAACAGGGGACAAAGAGAGAACGTCTGAGGTGTCTGCCTGTCTGTCTGTCTTGTCACTGCATGAAATCAACTCTCCTTAACTCGTGCTCTTGCACAAGGGCGTGCGCCATACGTCTGAATGCACTCACATGCACACAGGTAGGCACAGTGTCATACACGCACATGTAAACACACATGTGTATACACACACACACACACATGAACACACACACACACACACATGAACACACACACATTAGCTGAACAGTCATCTTGTGTCAACATTTTGATTCGGCCTCCAACTAAGAGGGTAACCCCCACCAACTTAGAGAAATCCTTGCCCTAGCACAAGGACTGCCCCCTGCCCCAAACTCAGGGAAATCCCTCCAAACCTAGGGGGAAAACCCAGGGAAATCACCCCACACCCAGGGAGGAAACCCAGGGAAATCACCCCACACCCAGGGGGGAAACCCAGGGAAATCACCCCACACCTGGGGAGGAAACCCAGGGAAATCACCTCACACCCAGGGGGAAAACCCAGGGAAATCACCCCACACCCAGGGAGGAAACCCAGGGAAATCACCCCACACCCAGGGGGGAAACCCAGGGAAATCACCCCACACCTGGGGAGGAAATTCAGGGAAATCACCCCACACCCAGGGGGGAAACTCAGGGAAATCACCCCACACCTGGGGGAGGGGAGGGACTCAAGGAAATCACCCCACACCCAGGGAGGAAACTCAGGGAAATCACCCCACACCTGGGGAGGAAACCCAGGGAAATCACCCCACACCTGGGGAGGAAACCCAGGGAAATCACCCCACACCCAAGGGGGGAACTCAGGGGAATCACTCCCAAACCCGGGGGGTAAACTCAAGGAAATCACCCCACACCTGGGGGGGTGGGGGTGGGGGGGCTCAGGGAAATCACCCCACACCCAGGGAGGAAACTCAGGGAAATCACCCCACACCCAGGGGGGAAACTCAGGGAAATCACCCCACACCCAGGGGGGAAACTCAGGGAAATCACCCCACACCCAGGGAGGAAACTCAGGGAAATCACCCCACACCCAGGGGGAAACTCAGGGAAATCACCCCAAACCCTGGGGGGAAACTCAAGGAAATCACCCCACACCCAGGGAGGAAACCCAGGGAAATCACCCCACACACAGGAACCCCCAACAACCAAGGAAAATCCCCCCCACAACCTAGGAACCCCCCCTCACCCCCTGAACCCACCCCCTGCAGCCCGAACCTAGGGAAATCCAGCCCCCCCCCCACCCCCCCCTCACAACCTAGGGCCCCCCCTGCCCTCCACAAGCTGGGGGAATCCCCCTGAAACCCATGGAGAGAAAAAAAACAAACCCACCTTGTCAGGAGAGTTCTTGTGCAGCATGCAGGGGAAGATCCGCTCATGGAGACGCTTGGTTGTGTTGAGTCGCTGCTCACAGCCGTAGATGAACACGTTCTGACGACGACTGTGGCCATGGAGATCACAGTACACGATGATGTCTCGCTCCTGGAGAAGTCTGTGTCACATGCAGAGAGAAACCAGGATGATTCAAATGTCTTGTCTCTATCAGTCTGTGTTGCGTGCAGTGAGAAATCAGCTTAATTCCAATGTCTCTGTGTTACATGCAGAGAGAAACCAGGTTAATTCCACTGTCTCTGTGTTACATGCAGAGAGAAACCAGGTTAATTCAAATGTCTCTGTCAGTCTGTGTTATGTGCAGAGAGAGACCAGGTTAATTCAAATGTCTCTGTGTCATGTGCAGAAAGAACCCAGCTTTTAATGTGTGAAAAGAAGCTTTTTTTTATACACTGACTTGTGAACCATGTTCTTGGTGTGCATAACTTCACTGACTTGGTGTGTACAACTACACTGACTTGGTGTGCATAACTACACTGACTGGGTGTGCATAACTACACTGACTGGGTGTGTAGATTAGCACTGACTTGGTATGTATAACTACACTGACTTGGTGTGTATAACTACACTGACTTCCGAACAATGTTCTTGGTGTGTATAACTACACTGACTTGGTGTACTGACTTGGTGTGTATAACTACACTGACTTGGTGTGTATAACTACACTGACTTGCAAACCACGTTCTTGGTGTGCATAACTACACTGACTTGGTGTACTGACTTGGTGTGTATAACTACACTGACTTGGTGTGTATTACTATTTTTAACTGGGTGTGTAGATTAGCACTGACTTGGTGTGTATAACTACACTGACTTGGTGTGTATAACTACACTGACTTGCGAACCATGTTCTTGGTGTGTATAACTACACTGACTTGGTGTACTGACTTGGTGTGTATAACTACACTGACTTGGTGTGTATAACTACACTGACTAGCGAATCATGTTCATGCTATGTGAAAAGAAGCCTAGGTTTTACACTGACTTGCAAATCATATTCTTGGTGTGTGAAAAGAATCCTAGTTTTTACACTGACTTGCAAATCATATTCTTGGTTTATGAATAGAAACATACTTTGTACACTGACTTGCGAATCATATTCTTGGTGTGTAAAAAGAAGTGTAGTTTTTACACTGATTTGTGAATCATATTCTTGGTGTGTGAAAAGAAGCCTAGGTTTTACACAGACTTACAAATCATATTCTTGGTGTGTGAAAAGAAACATAGTTTTTACACAGACTTGCGAATCATAGTCTTGGTGTGTGAAAGGAAGCGTAGTTTTTACACTGACTTGTGAATCATATTCTTGGTGTGTGAAAAGAATCCTAGTTTTTACACTGACTTGCGAATCATATTCTTGGTGTGTGAAAAGAAGTGTAGTTTTTACACTGACTTGCGAATCATATTCTTGGTGTGTGAAAAGAAGCACAGTTTTTACACTGATTTGTGTACACTGACTTGCAAATCATATTCTTGGTGTGTGAAAAGAAACACAGTTTTTACACTGACTTGCGAATCATATTCTTGGTGTGTGAAAAGAAGCACAGTTTTTACACTGACTTGCGAATCATATTCTTGGTGTGTGAAAAGAATCCTAGTTTTTACACAGACTTGCGAATCATATTCTTGGTGTGTGAAAAGAAACACAGTTTTTACACTGACTTGCGAATCATGTTCTTGGTGTGTGAAAAGAATCCTAGTTTTTACACTGACTTGCGAATCATGTTCTTGGTGTGCCAGACGGAGGGGTAGGAGTCCTTGAGCACCGTCTTGTAGTTGCGGTTCAAATCCCGCCCAGCCAGGGAGCACCGATAGTTGCCCACGATGACCCCGTCAGGGTTCAGCATCGGCACGATCTTGAAGATGAAGGTGTCGCGCAACAACTGTGAAACAGAGTAATAATAATAATAATAATAAATAGTATTTATATAGCGCTAAATCTTGTGCAGAGACAAATCTGAGTGCTTTCACTCCAGTCATTCACATGCATGCATAACTCTAAAAAACAGAAAACAAGGAAGAGGCAGGGGAGGGAGGCCATCTTGGGAAGAGGTGGGTTTTAAGGCCAGAACTGAAAGAGCTGACTGCGGAGACCTGAAAAAGCGAAGGAGGAAGTTCATTCCAAATGCAAGGTCCAGAGACAGAGAAAGAACGGCGGCCAACAGTCGAGTGTTTGAATCTGGGTATTCGTAAACAGAGTGGACCCAAAGCTGATCGTTGAGAGCAAGATGGGGTGTAGATGTGAAGCTGGGAGCTGAATGCAATGGACAGACCAAAGTGGCATTCAGCTGTCCACAAAGGTGCCAAATCCTGTGAGGCCAACAGAATCGCTGCAGCAGAGCAACACAGACAGGCCAGGAAAAGCAGTGCCAGCAAGTCCCCGACAGCCGCCACCATCCCCTGACCACACTGCGTCAGAACCTTCCAGGCGCGAATTGGCCTGACCAGTAATCTACGCACCCACAGAGCCCAACCCACCCACCCCCAGGATGACTAGATGGTACTTGTCGATCCCGACAGATGAACCACACAGATGTGAAGGCAGCCACAGTGACAGAGCAAGTGAGAAAGAGAGAGAGAAAATCTGATGTCAGCACAGTTTCAGTTTCATTTTCTCAAGGAGGCGTCACTGCGTTTGGACAAATCCATATATGCTACACCACATCAGCTGGGCGGATGCCTGACAAGCAGCATAACACAACGCGCTTTGTCAGGCCTTGAGTGCGTGCATATATATATCTGTGTACCTATCCAAGTGGATTTATTCTACAGAATCATGCCTGAGGACAACACTCTTGTTGTCATGGGTTCTTTTTCAGTGCGCAAAGTGCGTGCTGCACACGGGACCTCAGTTTAAAGTCCAATCCGAAAGACTAGACGCTCAGTTCAATTTTCCAGTCAAACTTTGAAGAAAGGGCAGGGGTGGGATTTGAACCCAGACCCTCAGGGACTGTGCGTGTTGGCAGACGAGCGTCTTAACCATTCTGCCACCTTCCTCCTCAGCACATCAGAAACCTGACTCAAGACATGTTGCCATCTTGGCTGTATCCAAGCACATGTGACAGTTTACATATTTGTGTATTTGTATTTGAATTCCTTTTTTATCACAACAGATTTCTCTGTGTGAAATTCGGGCTGCTCTCCCCAGGGAGAGTGCATCGCTACACTACCCTTTTTTTTTCTTTTTTTTTAATTATTTCCTGCGTGCAGTTTTATTTGTTTTTCCTATCGAAGTGGATTTTTCTACAGAATTTTGCCAGGAACAACCCTTTTGTTGCTGTGGGTTCTTTTACGTGTGCTAAGTGCATGCTGCACACGGGACCTCGGTTTATCGTCTCATCCGAATGACTAGCGTCCAGACCACCACTCAAAGTCTAGTGGAGAGGGAGAAAATATCGGCGGCTGAGCCGTGATTCGAACCAGCGCGCTCAGATTCTCTCGCTTCCTAGGCGGACGCGTTACCTCTAGGCCATCACTCCACTGCAATGGGAATTTATTTACAGGTTAGTCTTTTGTATGATCAATGGCTTCTCCACTGCAATGGGCATTTATTCACAGGTTAGCCTTTTGTAGAGGACTATGACTCTCAAACCATGAGGCAAGACTGCACTGGCTTTTAGTGATGCAGCCTTAGGGTTGGCCTTTGGGGACCACCCCAGTGCCAACTGTCCTAAAACCATCATGGCTGAGAGAGTGGGGTTGTAACTTGGGCAGGGCACTGTCCGCTATAATCCATTTCTCAGAGATGCCAACCCTCGTCATGTGTTTGCAGGAGTTTCAGTTTCAGTTTCAGTAGCTCAAGGAGGCGTCACTGCGTTCGGACAAATCCATATACGCTACACCACATCTGCCAAGCAGATGCCTGACCAGCAGCGTAACCCAACACGCTTAGTCAGGCCTTGAGGAAAAAAAAAAAAAATCCTTCAATGCAAGGGGGAAAAAAAAAATTCAGAGACATCAACTGTTACGATTTCACTGTATTACGCTCGACTGCAGTTTGTTCTGACATTATGCCAACGTCAAAATTGTTTTGACGAGTTCATTTTTGACTACTGTAGGAACAAGTTACTGCTATAGGAACAATCAGGAAATCTGGTAGGAACATTCAGACTCCAAGTCACATCAGCAAATGTACATTTTAGCTTAATCCACCAGGTACAGACACTTTGACTGAGACGCAACTTGATTTAGCCATGTCCTCTTTCGTTCAGGCGAACGATTAAACTGATTGATCCACTCAATGCTGTTTCAATGTAAACATGCAAGCAATTAGCCGAGCATAATCAAGTGAGACCAAGATTAGTAGTGACTGCCCTGGCCTCCTGATCGATAGGTCTAGAGCATCTGGGTAATGTCACAACAGGAAAGCATGTGACCATGCTATGTAGTTGAAAATGAACTCGTCAAAATAATTTTGACGTTGGCATAACGTCGGAACAAACTGCAATCGAGCGTAATACAGCGAAATCATAACAGTTGGTGTCTCTGAATTCTTTTTTTTTCTCCCTTGCATTGAAGGATATATTTTCCTTCAACATCATCACCGTAACATTTTCATGTAACAAATTCTCGTACATATTACAATGAAACAATAACTTATGACATACTTGGTAATTTCAGTATAAACATATATATATAAGAATTCTTGCTAGCGAGTTGGAGCAGTGGTTGCCTGACCATGACTCATAGCTCTGCTGTTCATGTCAGGCGGTGTACCTTGGCGTCAGCAGAGTTGCCGGTGAGGTAGTCCAGAAAACCCTTCATCATCCAGCTGGCATTGCTCTCCCCTGGATGGACGCGTGACGTCAGCACCACCGCTTTCTTGTGCTGCAACAAAAGCGACATGCAGCGACACGGTGCCATGCAGTGATACAATGTGCTGATACCAGGTCACCTCGGCTTGGTTGCATGAGTGATCTTTGAGATAACTCTGTAACCCTGGGAAAATTCTTAATGCAAAGCAAACTAACATTGCTTACACAACCCAGCCCAGCAGGCCACACACCACAAATGTCATGCACACCACCAATCGTTATTTCCTTTTTCATGTCATGCACTTCTATATAACGGGCACAACAGATGAGTGGTTAAAGTGTTCGACTTTCAATCTGAGGATCCTGGCTTTGAATCTCGGTAACGGTGCCTGGTGGTCAAAGGGTGGAGATATTTCTGATCTCACAGGTCAACATATGTGCAGACAGACCTGCTAGTGCCTGAACCCCCTTCGTGTGTATACGCAAGCAGAAGATCGAATATGCACGTTAAAGATCCTGTAATCCTTGTCAGCGTTTGGTGGGTTATGGAAACAAGAACATACCCAGCATAAACACCCCAAATATACATGTTAAATATCCTGTAATCCATGTCAGCGTTTGGTGGGTTATGGAAACAAGAACATACCCAGCATGCACACCCCCGCAAACAGAGTACGGCTGCCTATATAGCAGGGTAAAAACAGTCATACACGTAAAAGCCCACTTGTGTAAATATGAGCGAATGTGGGAGTTGCAGCCCACAAACGAAGAAGAAGAAGAAGAGAAGTTCAGTTTCAGTTTCAGTAGCTCAAGGAGGCATCACTGCGTTCGGACAAATCCATATACGCTACACCACATCTGCCAAGCAGATGCCTGACCAGCAGCGTAACCTAACGCGCTTAGTCAGGCCTTGAGAAAAAAAAAAAGGTGAATAAATAACAGATAAGCGTACATAATAAATAAATAAATAAATAAATGATAATTATAATATAAAAAAAGGTAGTAGTAGTAGTAGTAATAATAATAATAATAATAAATAAAGAAGAGAAGAAGACGAAGAAGTCATGCACACTGAACATGCAGAAGCTGACCTTCATGTCCTCAGGGTTCTGTGAGGAGGAGGTGATGGTCAGAACGTACACCAAGTTCCCGGCCAGTGTGCGACACAGAACCCTCTGCTTGCAGATCCTCGACTTGATCGGGTCATTCTGCAGCTCCAACAGATAGTCCTGTGAAACGCACACACACAGACAAGGATGATTACTTAGCTCAAAGACAGTGATCACAACTTTTATTCTGGGGGTTAAACTACAAACGATAAAGAAAAATAAGATGTCACAACAAATCAACAACAAAAAACAGTGAATATAATATTCAACAACATTCATGAAATAAATTTTGTCATCTCTTCAATGCCTCATGATTTTGCATACATGGCCAATATATATATAGAGAGAGTACACTCATGTCTTCATGACACAAACAAGTTGAACCTAAATTATTAGATGAATGCTTGTAAATGTTTTGGTTGAATTAGTTTTTGTCGAGGTCACACAGTGAAGGGAAACACAGCACAAAGTGTAATTCGTCCTCCTGACCCACACTCCATAAATGACAGGTATACACAGGTTCACTGTGTTCTTAACTATAAGTATTTACGTTAGAAACACCAAATCTAAATTTTGTCAGCGCAAAAAGCAGGAGTAAATGGGTGTGACTTGAGCTGCTTGTCCACAGAAGGAGCAGGCCAACAAACTGGTGTCATACGATGAAATCAAGACAATCATCAAGGCACAGCAAGGAATAAAGTGGCACCTCCAGCACCCCAAACATAACCAAGAAGACAGATACCATTTGCTGGAACGACAGGAACAGGTCAAGATCTTCCACCTGAGGACTGGACACAACCGCCTGCTCCACCACATGCACACAAAATTTGGCACTGGACAGAGTGGAGAGTGCCCTTGTGGTGAGGGACCAATGACAACTGACCACATCCTTCAAAACTGTAGGACGCATGCAGCATCCAGGAGGAAGTACTGGCCAACACCGACAGCAGTGGAAGCCAAACTGTACGGCACCCTGGAGGAGCTGCGACGGATGGCAGCCTTCATCGAGGGCACCGGACTGCCTATCTAATGGGAGGCGAACGAGGAAGAAGAAGAAGAACTGCTTGTCCAGCAACTAGTGGCCAATGACAATTAGTTGATGAAATAAAGAGGAAATAAAGTACAGGTGAAAAATTGCTTGTCCTCCAAAAAACATCCTGAAGAAGGTAGTATCACTGAAAATTCAACTTGAGAAGTGAAAGGTACTGCCTGTGATATGTAAATTTCAGACAAAAATAAAAAAGCTTCAACCTTGACTTCTTTTAACGTTTTACGTCACATAACCATCACAATGGAAACTAAGATTTCTATCATTTCTTGAACTCTTTTTCACAATCATAATTACGTCATGACATAACAACGTTTTGTATTTTTCATGTCATACAGCTTTGTTTCAGTTTTGACATAAACCAGCAACATCTGACAAATAAACAAAAATGCTCCAACATGGAGTTTTTTGGGAAAAAAAAAAGAAAAAAAAATATATATATATAAAATTCAGATATGATACGACGAAAAGAAAGATAGAAATGAAGTAAGGGAAGCAAGAGGAAATTGGGACATGCCTGCAGGTCACTGTAGGTGTAGGGGTAGCAGTGAGCCAGGTACACTGTGTCGTTCTCATAGGGAAACTGCATCGTCCAGGTCAGAGAGTAGAACGACCGGTCTCCCTTGCTTGTTTCGTACCTTCACACACACACACACACACAGAGATGTACATAGAATGACAGGTCTCCTTTGCTTGTCTCATACCTTCACACACACACACACACACACGCAGATGTACATGGAATAATCGGTCTCTTTTGCTTGTCTCATACCTTCACACACACACACACACACACGCACACAGATGTATATAGAATGATCGGTCTCTTCTGCTTGTCTCATACCTTCACACACACACACACACACACACAGATGTACATAGAATGATCGGTCTCTTTTGCTTGTCTCATACCTTCACACACACACACACACACACACACAGACACACACACAGATGTACATAGAATAATCAGTCTCCTTTGCTTGTCTCATATCTTCACACACACACACACACACACAGATGTACATAGAACGACAAGCCTCCTTTGCTCGTTTCATACCTTCAAACACACGCACAAGCTGAACATAGAACAACCAGTCTCCCTTACTTCATGCTAACAGCTGTACACAGAACAACCAGTTGTCTTTGCTCAATTTATACATGCACACAAACAGCTGAAGATGAAGAAGAAAGAAAAAAACACACACAAATGGTCTTATCAACATGACCCGTCGATGTCGAACAAAAGTTGCCTATGGCAGTGCACTGTCTGGTGAACAAAACTCGCCTATGGTGGTGAAAGAGTTAACTCTCTCCATACGAACGGCGAAAGAGACGACGTCAACAGCGTTTCACCCCAGTTACCATCATCAAAATATTGCAAGCGGAAGGCTCTTATACTGAGGAGGTGAATGTTGACAAAGAATACCACAATTCTGACGACGGAAGCTAAAGGTTGGGTCATTCAGACACCCACTGGACATCCGAGGGGTCTGTATAGAGGAGAAGAGAGGACTGGCCGTACTGAGTGAGTTAAAGTCTTACTTGAGGTTGTTGCGGTAGTACTTGATGTTCTGGCCAGCCCTGATCCAACCCACTTTGTTCTGCAAGGCCTCCTTGTCGCTGTACATGCACGGCCGCATCCCGTAGTTGTACAGACTGTCCGGCTGTTTGACACAACATGTAAGGTAAGGTAAGGTAAGGTAAGGTAACGTAATGTAAGTAATGAACCGCAAGGCCTCCTTGTCGCTGTACATGCACGGCAGCATCCCGTAGTTGTACAGACTGTCCGGCTGTTTGACACAACATGTAAGGTAAGGTAACGTAACGTAACATAACGTAATGTAAGTAATGAACCGCCCAGCCTCCTTGCACATGTATGACCACATCCCAAGTTTTACAGACTGTCTAGCTGTAAGCAATGAGATGCGATATAACGTATCAGAATGTCACATGATGCCAAGTAACAGCAGTGTAACGTGATGTAACATAATGCAGCTGTACAGGTCATCTGGCTGTGAACAGAAGATGAATGTCGTGTAATGTGATGTAACGCAATGCAATGAAATTGTACGGACAATCCAGCAGTTAACAGAAGACAAATGTGATGCAATATAACATAATGCACTGCAGGACAATGCAAATGTTCAGACTGTCCAGCTGTCTTGGGGTACAGGCCATCAACAGCAGGCCTCCACTGGCGAAGAAAGGGGACAAGACCCTCCACCTCAACTCCCCAACCCCCTCCGCCCCTAAGAAAGGAACATAACTGCACACACACACATGCTCCCCCATCCTTCTTCAGTATTACACACGAGCATGCAAAACAGTCAGACTGGTCCTCTGTATGTGTTGTGCCTCTTTTTTTTCTTTTTTTTTTTTGGTCATTGTTCAATAAAATGACAGAAAAACAACAAAACAAAACAAAGTGTCAGCAGAGTGACGTACCTTGAGGAAGTTGACGATGGTGAACCGGTAGGGGATGTTGGGCTTCATGTTGGTGACCCGGAAGTAGAACCACTGGGTGTGCTTGTTGGTGTAGAGATCGTAGCGCAGCCACAGCTCGTAGTCGTAGTCCCCCCTGTCACACGCAGGATCACCTCAATTCTAGTCTCTCACATAACACACTGATCACCATTAACTCACTCCGGACGATGGAACACTATAGTGTTCCTGACGTAAGGTAGCGTTCCAGACGACGGAACGCTATAGCGGTTTCGACAATTAAAAATTTGTCCACGTTTTCCTCATGGGGTAGCATAACAATCGCAGCTACACCGGGCACTGCGAGCATGTCAAGGGTCGAATCTAAAGTTTCTTCATGAGATTTCATAACAACACACTCCACAGCGAGCCAGCGAGTTCAGAACCTCACACAACAAGCTACTATGCATACGTATCGAAAATGGTCTCGCAGCCGATACAAGTGGAAATTTTTGGAGAAAACTAGATCATGACAGCAGATTTTACCGCTGCTGAAGTGATTGCAATGCTTCAAACTGAAGGTTTCGACATCAACGAGGATGATGAAGACGTTGAATAAAGTATCTGCAGTGAAGAAAGCTGCCAGCAAGAAGTTACTGATAGTGACTCAGCTTCTGAGAGCAGTGAAGAGGGAGGGGGGTGGACGTTCACACAACGTGAGGAGAGGGGTCAGCGGGTCAAGTACAGTGAGTTTCATTCAGTTACCTTAAGTTTTGTAATTTTTGTGATTTTTTTCCTGACCCTAACAAATGGGTCGTATGTAGGGAAAAGCAAGGGAGAGAACTATTCGTCCAGAGTGAGTTAAATGAAATCAGTTTTAGTCCCCACCCCCTGTCAGACACTGATCACCATCACCTCAATTCAGTTTTTGTCCCCCACCACCTGTCACAAATTGAACACTAGAAAATCAATTCAGTTTTAGTCTCCCGTGTAATACACTGATCACCATCAAATCATTTCAGTTTTTAGGTCTGCCACTGTCACATATTGATCGCCATCAAATCAATTCAGTTTTAGTCCTCCCTCTCCTGTCACATATTGATCGCCATCAAATCAATTCAGTTTTAGTTAGTACTTTGGGACACATGCATGTTACTTGTTTTAAAGAGAAAGTTCTTATCTCAACCGATCCTGAAACGATACGAAAATGTAAGCATCATCATCAGCATAATTACATATGTATGTTTACGTATAACTATATATGTATATATATATATATTATGTTATAGATGGATAGATAAATTGATAGATAGATAGATTTGTATGTAATTATGTATGTGTGTGTGTGTATGTGTGTGTGTATGTGTGTGTGCATGCATGTGCGGGTGCGTGTGGGTGTGTGCTGCCTCCAGCATCTTGCCTCCTGAGTTTCACTCTTGCCTGTCGTCACAAAGCAATGACGTCAAAAAAGATGCACCGAGCACCGCACACTTACACTTTGACGGCCTTGGCGAGGTTTCCGCTCTCGAAGCGCGACTCAAAGAGCAGCGTGGTGTCGTTGTCCGACTCCAGGTCCACACTGCACTTGCTGCAGCCATTGCGAGAACCCCCGACACGGGAACGCATGTACTGACAATACAATGCAACAGTACAGCGTCAAGCACTCAACGATACAATAAAATGTCAAGCTTACATTCTACTTCAACATACAATCGAACACAACGTCAAGCACTCACAATACAATAATACAATGTCAAGCACTCACAATACAATACAATACAATACTACAACATCGAGCACTCACAATACAACAATACAATGTCAAGCACTCACAATACAATACAATACAATAATACAATGTTGAGCACTCACAATACAACACAATACAATATAATGTCAAGCACTCACAATACAATACAACAATACAACGTCGAGCACTCACAATACAATACAATAATACAACGTCATGCACTCACAATACAATAATACAATGCAAAGCACTCACAATACAACACAACAATACAATACAATG
This sequence comes from Babylonia areolata, assembly GCF_041734735.1. NCBI lineage: Eukaryota > Metazoa > Mollusca > Gastropoda > Neogastropoda > Buccinidae > Babylonia > Babylonia areolata. Next base: position 5,769,225 of record NC_134885.1, on the reverse strand, counting down.
TCAAGCACTCGCAATACAATATAATAATACAACACAATGTCAAGCACTCACAATACAACACAATAATACAATACAATGTCAAGCACTCACAATACAATGATACAAATGACAAGCACTCACAATACAATACAACAATACAATCTCAAGCACTCACAATGCAATACAATACAATACAATACAATGTCAAGCACTCACAATACAATGTCAGGCACTCACAATACAACAATACAATGTCACAATGTCAAACACAATACAATGATACAATTACCATGTCAAGCACGCACAATACAACACAACACAACACAAAAATACAATAGAACATCAAGCAGTTATGTTACAACACAATACAATACAAAGTCAAACACTCACAGTACAATACAATACAACACAACAATACAACAGAACATCAAACAGTCATATTACAACACAATACAATACAATACAATACAATGTCAAACACTCACAATACAATACAATGTCAAGCAGTCATAACACAATACAATACAATGTCAAACACTCACAGTACAATACAACACAACATAAAAATACAATAGAACATCAAGCAGTCATATTACAACACAATGCAATACAAAGTCAAACACTCACAATACAATACAAGACAAGACAAGACAATACAACACAACACAACAATACCATCCAGTGTGAAGCACTCACAAAGCTGAACTTGGGGTCGTAACGGAAGACAACTTTCCCTCCATTCTCCTCTCCACGACACATCGGGGTTTTCTCTGTTCCCGCTGAAACACACAGCACGCCTCACCATGCTCATGGGCTTTTTGTCTTTCTTCCTTTTTTTTTTTTTTTAATCTTCTTATTCAGCTTTAATGGGTCAACATTTTACAAAGCAATGAACTTGAAAAGCATAGGAAGTCTACAAAAAAATCGCTTCTTGCTAGGGTTCAGTTCTTATGTGCTTTCTTTCTTTCTTCCTGCTTTTATAGGCTGTAACCCCTGTGTTCACAATATCTATGACTGGATTTTTATGTGCACGACTGTTTTTGCCTTGCCAAATAGTTATCCATACTCCCGTTTTCAGGGATGTGCATGCTGGGTACATCCACGTTTCCATTACTCATCAAAACACTGACATGGGATAGGAGATCTTTAACTCACTCTGAACGATGGAACATTATAGCGTTCCTGATGAAAGGTAGCGTTCTGGACGACGGAATGATATAACGGTTTCGACAATCAAAAATTTTTCCACGTTTTCCTCATGGGGTAGCATAACAATCGCAGCTACACCAGGCATTGCGAACGTGTCAAAGGTCGAATGGAAAGTTTCTTCATGAGATTTCGTAAAAACACACTCCACAGCAAGCCAGCGAGTTCAGGACCCCACACGACAAGCTAATCTGTATACGTATCGAAAATGGCATCGCAGGCGATACAAGTAGAAATTCTTGGAGCAAACTAGATCACGACAGCGGCTTTTACCACTGCTGAAGTGATTGAAATGCTTCAAACTGAAGGTTTCGACATCGATGAGGATGAAGGTTTCAACATCGATGAGGATGTTGAAGATGTTGAATAAAGTATCTGCAGTGAAGAAAGCTACCAGCAAGTAGGTACTGATAGTGACTCAGCTTCTGACAACAGTGAAGAGGGAGGGGGGTGGGCGCTACACGACCTGAGGAGATGGGTCAGTGGGTCAAGTACAGTGAGTTTCATTCAGTTACTTTATGTTTTGTATTTTTTGTGATTTTTTTCCCTAACCCTAACAAATGGGTCATCTGTAGGGAAAAGCAAGGGAGAGAACTATTCATCATGAGTGAGTTAAAGAGAATGTTTGATCTTTTGCATGTGCATACATGGAACGGGATTAAGGTACTACCAGGTCTTTACACAAGCTGACCTGGGGGACTGGAAAAATCCCCACCCTTAATCCACTAGGTGTCAATATCTGTATATACCTCAGGAACCAAAAACTGAAATCCAAGGCTATAACCATTCAGGTATGTCACCTGTCATACCAATGTGCTGAATAAAAAAAAAAAATACACCCACGATTAAAGCTCACATTAACATAAACTTGCAAAGCTCTGATAATCAAGATCACACTTTCTGAATCTCACTTGCATTCAGTAAGACATTTTGCAAACATACTCAAGGAACAAAATAGCTCCTTTCCACAGAAAATGATCAAAACCGGAAAAACATGAATACTTTTAGCAGTTTGGAGATAATTTCATCTTCATATACCAACATTTTCATGATAAGAATTATGAAGCTGGTGTGTTATTTCATTTCAATGATAATGTAACAAAGCACACTTCATAAAAACACTAGCAAAAAAGAAAGGGGGGGTAATTTTCTTTCCCCAGTTCTCTTTTGTATGCTATTTATTACCTTTGGGCTATTTTCTACCAGCACTTGCTTCAATCACAAAATACAATAACAAAAACAAAACTTAGGCAAAGAATCATCTTTGAACTTTGATTCAAATAAGAGACAAAGACCGCATTTGTATTTGAACCAAAATATTTCCCGTAATGCTCACGAGTCTTTTGAACTTCAGCTTTAGATCCCAGATCTAAATAGTATTTGCTAACTGCAGTCATCAAATGTATTGCCACATCATCAGCTGACATAATTTCAGAAAGGCCTGGAGTTACCCTCTGAGCCCTGACCACTGCTTTACCGGTGGTGGGGAGGGGTGGCATAATGCCTGGCCACCGGTTGAGCGGTGCGTAAACACTTGTGTCGTGTTTTGCTATTGGTTGACCTATATTGAAGAGCCAATCAGAAAAACCGTAATATTCCGACGCCAGCGAACACAGTACCAACATTGCCACGCCCCCTCACTGTATTTTGTGCATGTGCTTTGGATAAAAAAGATCGATTTCTACCATGAAGCGTGCAGAGTCTCAACCTGACACGCTTCCTTTGATCAACTGATTCTGCATGCTCAGATTCATTTTCAACATTACTATCTGTAGCAAAATCATCCGATTTGAATTCCACCTCACTATCAGAGTAATCATTGTCATACTCTACTTCCGATAAATCATCAAGCATATCAATTACTTGCTGCATTAAGTACAGTTGTTTTCTCGCACGTTTTGTCCCTGATTTCTGCCCTGACGGGCCAGGTTGAGACTCTGCACGCTTCAAGTGTTTACGCACCGCTCAACCGGTGGCTGGGCATTATGTCATTTATCTCGGCCAACGGTAAAGCGGTGGTCAGGGCTCAAAGGGTTTAATACCAATTATTTGCAAATTTTGGCTCAGGAGCTCAGGCAGAAGGGTTAAAATTGCTCAGGAACTCAGGGCTCAAAGGGTTAAATGCATTGAACACTGCTAGAAGCAGCATGAAACACTGACTCAGTTTGTAGAAGGGTTCTGGTTCAGATGGCACATGGTACATGTGAAGGACACGTCCTCTCTGCACCTCTATCTCTGAGGGCCTGAAAACAGAAACACCAACACTCATGTTCATGCACGAATGCACACACACACACACACACACACACACGTGTTTTAACACATGCACATGCATGTTAATGATTACGCTTTATGAAAGTGGAATAATACATCAACAACCATCTACCTGAAGATCTAGTCATCAACCCCATCCACATGTAATATGCGGCTTCTGTTCAAGTGTGTGTGTGTGTGTGTGTGTGTGTGTGTGTGTGTGTGCGCATGTGTGTGTGTGTGTGTGTGTGTGTGTGTGTGTGTGTGTGTGTGTGAGAGAGAGAGAGAGAGAGAGTGTGTGTGTGTGTGTGTGTGTGTGTGTATGTGTGTGTGTTTGTGTGTGCAGTACATGCATGTGTGAGTATGCACAAGTTTTTAGATTGATATGCACTTGTATGTATCCTAATTTCTACTGTACCTGTGTTTGTGTATGATTTTCAATTTATGTTTGTACCTTGTTATGTACTATCCCCCCACCCCCAACCCCCCAAATATTCCTTGTGACCCTGGTACACTTGGTAATAAAGACACATATTCTGTTCTATTCCATCCTGAAAAAGGAACAGTTTATACAAGCACTTAAGAATTCACACTAGGTCAAGAAAAACCTAGACACTACTGTAACATCTCAAACACTAAAGTTTTCCAAATGATTGTCCATTCATAACAAACCAGACATACTTTGGAACTGAACTGAGGGTGTTTTTTTTTGTTTTTTGTTGTGGTTTTTTGTTGTTGTTTTTTGTTTTGTTTTGTTTTTTGTTTTTTGGTCAATGAAGAAAACAGCATGAAACATCCAAAAACAAAAAGGAAAAGAAATAAAGAAAGAAAAAAACAAGAAAAAACAGGGGTGTTCCGTTGTCTGTGTGCAACTGAGGACTAACCCTGTAAAAAAAAAAAAACAACAACAACAACAACAAAAAACAACCAAAAAACCCCCCATGTTTTGGTTCAGAAGGTAAATGGTACGTATGAAGAATACATCCTTACTACATGCCAGTACTCTGAGGGCCTGAAAATATAAAACACCACCATAAAAACACGTTCTGGTTTGTAAGGTACATGGTTCCTTATCAAGGATAATTATGTTCTTGCTCTGCACCTCAAATCTCTGAAAGCCTGAAAATATAAACACTGCCATTCACACAGACAGAGTTCTGTCAAAACAGTAATCAACAAAGACTGAACAAAGTAAAAAAAAAAATCAAAAAATCAAAAAATCTTGAAGCCTAGAACAGAGAGAAAATTTTTTTTTTAAAGTGTTAAAAAGATAAAGACCTTAGAAATTTTTTACGGCAGCTCACTGGGAGCACTAAATTTCCTTCATAATAATAATAATAATAATGGTATTTATATAGCGCTGGATCTTGTGCAGAGACAAATCAAAGCGCTTTCGCACCAGTCATTCACACGCATGCATAACTCTAATACTGTAGAAACTAAAAACAAGGAAGGGCAGGCAAGGGAGGCTATTTTGGAAAGAGGTGGGTTTTAAGGCTAGACTTGAAAGAGCTGAGTGTGGAGACTTGACGAAGTGAAAAAGGAAGTTCATTCCAATCGCAAGGTCCAGAAACAGAGAAAGAACGGCGGCTAATAGTCGAGTGTTTGAATCTGGGTATGCGTAAACGGAGTGGATCCGAGGCAACGATGGAATCTCCTTCAGAGAATTAACTGTGATAAAACAAAACAAAACAAACCGGTCACAAGAAACAAACAAAACGGCTGACATGTGGCATGGATGTAAACAACGGTAAAACACTTGTGCACATGATGTGTGCGTAGCTGTAAGTCACAGGAAGTACAGGCCTGTAGCATAACTCTAAATGACAGAAATCTGTATGATCAAAAACATATACACAACAAAAAATAACATTATGTAAGATAAGTATAACTGTATATGTAAATAACTCTGTGGATGACCACACCTATGAACAGCAAGACATGTACATATGTACATTATGTGGAGTGTTGGCCTCAAGGTAACGCGTCCACCTGGGAAGCGAGAGAATCTGAGTGCGCTGGTTCGAATCACACCGGCAGTCGCCAATATTTTCTCCCCCTCCACTAGACCTTGAGTGGTGGTCTGGACGCTAGTCATTCAGATGAGACGATAAACCGAGGTGCCATGTGCAGAATGGGTAAAAGAACTCATGACAACAGAACGGATGTCCCTGGCAAAAATCTGTGGAAAAATCCACTTTGATAGGAAAACAAATGAAATTGCAGGCAGAAAAAAAAAGAAAGGAAAAAAAAGGGCGGCGCTGTCAGTGTAGCTATGCGTTCTCCCTGGGGATGGAAGCCTGAATTTCACACAGACAAATATGTTGTGACAAAAAGAGTAATAAGATACAATACAATACAATATGATGCAGAGCAATGCAATGGAATACAATACATGCAATGCAATACAATGCATTACAATACAATGCATCACAAAACACCACAATACAACGCAATGCAATGTAATACATGCAATGCAATACAATGCATTACAATACAATACAATGCATTACAATACACCACAATACAACGTAATGCAATGTAATACATGCA
>NC_134885.1:5653234-5758234 GCF_041734735.1 Babylonia areolata | reverse complement strand
ATGTAAATGACATCCACTTTATCTCTGTGGTGTTCTACTACAGAAAATGCTGTCTCTGTGGTGTCCTACTATATAAATGGTGTCTCTATGGTGTCCCACGATGTAAACGGTGTATCTATGCTGTCCCACTATGTAAAGTGTGTATCTGTGCTGTCCTCTGTGTAAATGGTATCTCTGTGCCTGTATGTAAATGTTTGTTTTTTTCTGTGGTGTCCAACTATGTAAAATGTGTCCCTGTGGTGTCCTACTATGTATACGGTGTCTCCATGATCTCCTGCTATGTAAATTGTGTCTCTGGGGAGGTGTGTGTGAGTGGTGGGGTGGGGGCGCCATGAAGGGACAGTCACTGCCAGTGCCTCAGACAGCTCACAAGAGTTGACTCAGAAGATAAAAAAACCTTGAGTACTGTCAGACGCGAGCTGACAATAAAGGAGTTCCTCTTTGCTGGGAACAATTCAAGGCCCACCACTCTCCTTTGAACATTTCAGTGCCCCTTCTCCACCCCCCTCCTACCCCCCCCCCCTCCCCCCCCCCCCCCCCCCCCCCCCCCCCCCCCCCCTCTCCCCCCCCACAAATCTCCCCTCATTGCTACCAATGAAGAGTTTAACAACACTACGTTCTCCTGATCAGGAAGTGCACGGAATCACAGGCATCCGTATAACAAACAATGCCCAGTTGATTAGACATTTTTCTTCTTCTTTTTTGTTTTTTTTGTTTTTGTTGTTGTTTGCCACTGCTCTCTTGTTCAAGATTAATTCAGGGGGGGGGGGGAGGGGGAGGGGGGGGGTTATATATATAACAATCTCTTTTCTTTTCTTTTTTTTTCTTTTTTTCCTTTTCCCCCCCTTTTTTCTCTCTTTTTTTTTATAAATTTTTTTTTACATTAAATTACACATATATTATTACAAAACATAACGTGGTAATACATCAGAATAAACAATCTCATATTTTGGGGTAAAACATCATATTCTTTATGCTATTAATTTGAATGTAGGGTTGTTGTTGTTGTTTTTGTTGTTTTTTTTGTTTTTGTTTTGTTTTTAACTCATGTTAGTGTGTTGTGAGTTTGAGTGTGTGGGTATACCATGTGTATACCAGGGGTATACCATGTAATAGATTTGCCCCCCAAAATGACTACAATATGTGCAAATGTGTGTGTGTGTGTGTGTGTGTGTGTGTGTTCTTTGTCTGTGTCTGTGTCTGTATGCCCGTGTGTGATCAGCATTAAATCCAGGCAGAACAAGCAATCTTGAGAAAAGAAGAGATGATTTCTGAATCTATAACGTTAGACAATGCCATTGTTCAACCAATGACAACCTGATAACTACAGCATATAGAATAATGTGGTATATGGTTATATAAACACTCTGCAAACGGATAAATGCAAACACACCAAAGATATGCCATGACTCTGCAAACAAATATATATATGCTATGATCCACTGCAAACACATGGATAGTCAAGATTACAATGAATAAACAATTTAAAGCATAATACAAACAGACAAAATATGAATATTGCCGCTCATGATCTTCCCTTGTCCACATTTCTTCTTCTTCTTCTTCTTCTGCGTTCACTCGTATGCACACGAGTGGGCTTTTACGTGTATGACCGTTTTTACCCCGCCATGTAGGCAGCCATACTCCGTTTTCGGGGGTGTGCATGCTGGGTATGTTCTTGTTTCCATAACCCACCGAACGCTGACATGGATTACAGGATCTTTAACGTGCGTATTTGATCTTCTGCTTGTATATACACACGAAGGGGGTTCAGGCACTAGCAGGTCTGCACATATGTTGACCTGGGAGATCGTAAAAATCTCCACCCTTTACCCACCAGGCGCCGTCACCAGTGATTCGAACCCGGGACCCTCAGACTGACAGTCCAACGCTTTAACAACATGGCTATTGCGCCCGTCGTCCACATTTCAAACTGTGCAACATTTCCCATGTTTTGCTCTGTGCAAACAGTGACAGCCTGACACTTGTTTGGACAATCTTTGTAATTATGTGGCAACAATTTGGTATTCCAGACTAACAAGACAGTCTAAAGCAGTTGAACAGGTGCAAAAGAGAGCAACTAAAATGATACCAGAGTTAAGAGATTTGGACTACCAAAACCGTTTCAGACAACTAAACTTGCATTCACAAAAATACAGAAGATATATAGAGGAGACATGATACAAGTATTCAGGATAATTAATAAAATGGTTGACACTTACCCCTGCACCTTCTTTTCTACTAACAAACTCCATGTTACCAGAAGTTCAAATACTAACCTTTTCACAAAATTCTGCAGAACAAATATTTGTAAGTTTTCTTTTAGCTTTAGACAGTTAAAGGATGGAATGCACTGAATAATTCAACAAAAACAGCTAAAACTATTGACCAGTTCAAGAATCTTCTAGACAATGACTCTAAATCATTAATAAAACCATTTGATTTTGATGAATGAACATTTAAAAAAATTTCATACGCATGTACGCAACCCTAAACTATTTCTATATTAAGAAGGGGCGTTGAAAAGCCAAAAAGGCTTAAAAAAAAAAGGAAAAAAAAAGGCCCAAATTCTGTATCTGTATCTGTATCTAACAATAATTCACAGGAATTTCTATTCATCAATTATTTATTGTCGCTGAGTTCTCTTCTTTGCATACACAGACTTTCTTTCTTTCTTCCTTTCTTTCTTTCTTTTGTGTTTGTGGGCTGCAACTCCCACGTTCACTCGTATATACGCGAGTGGGCTTTTACGTGAATGACCGTTTTTAACCAGCCAGGTAGGCAGCCATACTCCGCTTTCGGGGGTGTGCATGCTGAGTATGTTCTTGTTTCCATAACCCACCGAACGCTGACATGGATTACAGGATCTTTAACGTGCGTATTTGATCTTCTGCTTGCGTATACACACGATGGGGGTTCAGGCACTGGCAGGTCTGCACATATGTTGACCTGGGAGATTGTAAAAATCTCCACCCTTTACCCACCAGGCGCTGTCACTGTCCGGGACCCTCAGATTTAAAGTCCAACACTTTAACCATTCGGCTGTTGCGCCCGTCACATGCACAGACCAAAGGACACTGATTTATGTATTATATACTGCTGTATATTTCACATCTGCAAGAAAAAAAAAGATGAAAAGCAGCTTAAAAAAAAAAAAAAAAAAAAAGTAATGAAGGAATAGATTACTACATCTGAGCAATGCTCTTCCAAAAAACCAACCAACCAAACTACACATATATATGCTAAATTATACCTAAAGATAGGAAGAAAGAAGAAGAAAAAAGAAAGGAAAAAAATGCAATCAGAGGCCTGCACTCCAGTGAGGCAATCCCTGCATTAATTATTCACCACAAAAGGCGAATGCTACCTTAATTGTGTCTTGATCAAGAAAACGGCATGCCACCTCACACCAGTGGGTCCCAAGCACTCCCCGTCACCTTACGCCCACATCAATAAAAAAATTTTTAAAGTACCCCCCAAAAATTCACAGACTCACTTCCAAGATTTCACACTTGATAATTATTCCCTGTGATTATCTAATCATTCTTTGTTGTTGTCATGGTTATAACGAAGTCAATCAAAATGTGACCACCCCCCCCACACCCCCCCCCAAAAAAGGTTTGTATATATATATTCCTTCATGGAAACAAACCACCTTCTACTCATTGTTTATGTTCCTTGCTGCATCTACAGATCACAATACTTGATGCAACATTTTTCTTTTTAATTCTTTTTTTTTTTCTTTCTTTTTTTTTTTTTTTTTACAGTTACATGTTTCACTGAGAGCAAAATGGAAAAGCTGAAAGCTTCTTTACACAATGCCTTCACAAAACAACAACAACAAAAAAAAGAATAAATAGATAAGAAAATGAATAAATAGATAAAATAAATAAATGAAAGTATACACGCTGTACAATTTTTTTTTTTAAACTTCAACGCAAAACTTCAGACGTAACATGAAAATCTTTGGCTTCACCTGAAGACTGGGCAAAATCAAAACACATGCAACAGAGACATGGAAAACTGGTTCACAGACTACGGCAGCCACCTCTGCAAAAATACAAACACCCTGACATGCACAGTGCAGCTCAAAATGATGCTAAATCCACAGTTTGGGTCCTCTTGTTTAAGCTGAAAGTATCTCCTGCTTTTCTTTACATTGAAAATATTGCCAAGCCCACAGTAAAGTTCTCTCATATAAGCTGTAAGTATCCTCTTGCTTTTTTTTTTTTTAGTTCTTCTTTTTCCTTTCTTTCTTTTGGTTTTGACTAATTTCTTTTTAACTGTGAGAGTTCATCGACGGGCACAATAGCCAAGTGGTTAAAGCGTTGGGACTTTCAATCTGTGGGTCCGGGGTTTGAATCTCGGTGTCGCCTGGTTGGTAAAGGGTGGAGATTTTTCCGATCTCCCAGGTCAACATATGTGCAGACCTGCCAGTGCCTGAACCCCCTTCATGTGTATATATGCACGCAGAAGATCAAATATGCACATTAAAGATCCTGTAATCCATGTCAGCGTTCGGTGGGTTATGGAAACAAGAACATACTCAGCATGCACACCCCCGAAAACGGAGTATGGCTGCCTACATGGCGGGGTAAATAAACAAAAACGGTCATACATGTAAAATGTTACATGTTTGTCTGAGTGTGTATGTGTGCGTGCCTGAAATATGAATGAACGACACAGGAAACGAATGATGAGCGCCCAGTGGCAGCCGTCAGTCAGCTCTACCCAGGTGGGCAGCCTGTTGAGTAAATGACCCCGTGTTTCTAAAGCACTTAGTGCTTGGTCTCCGACCAAGGATAGGCACTATATAAGTATCCATATCAATCAATTCATCTATTTGGTAAGTACAAAAACAGAAGCATGCTGACTGACTGACTGAAAACCTACGCTCTAAAAACAAAAGCCGGGTACACGATGAAAGCTGGATCTTCACTACGCAAGTCATGCATTCATCTGGAATACCTGCGGACTCACCCACGCCCACGGGTAACAGTGGGTGAGTTTCATTGGAGGTACCGTCACTCTCTTCTGTAAGATGACCAACAAACAGTCAGAAGGTGCAGAAGGGAACAGTTCGTGGTGAACGCTACTGTGTACTGGCTGTTAAAGTCCATTCGTTTATTTATAATAATAATAATAATAATGGTATTTATATGGTGCTGAATCTTGTGCAGAGGCAAACCAAAGCGCTTTCGCACCAGTCATTCACACGCATACATAACTCTAAAACTGGAGAAACTAAACACAAGGAAGAGGCAGGGAAGGGAGGCTATTTTGGGAAGAGGTGGGTTTTAAGGCCAGACTTGAAAGAGCTGAGTGTGGAGACCTGACGAAGCGAAAGAGGAAGTTCATTCCAACTGCAAGGTCCAGAGAAAGAACGGCGGCCAACAGTCGTGTGTTTGAATCTGGGTACAGTGTGTTCATCTACGATGATGATATTAGACTGAAAATAAATTATATTGTTATTATTATTTCTGTTGTCATTATTTTGATTATTATTACTTAGAAATCCTCATTTCTGAAATTCAATGGCAGGAGAAGAATTATTTTTAACTGAAAAGGAGGCAGCTGAGGTGGAGGGGGGAAGGGGAATGAGGAAGAGAGAGAGAGAGAGACAGTGACAGAGACACAGACACAGGCACAAAGAGAGAGAGAGAGACAGAGAAATGCAAAATGAAGAGGCTGAGTGTCAGTGATTGGAGAAAGAAAAACATAATATTGGAAGGGTATGTGTGTGAGAGGGTGGGGTGGGGTGGGGTGGGGTATGGGGGAAGCGGAATTAGTACAGAAAATTTATCAATAATCTAATATCGTATGCAGTATCTTCTATAGATTCAAATATTCAAACAGTGTTTCTGAAGATGACGCAGGAAGAGCACCATTTGTGTGAATACCCTCCTGTGTGCAAGTGAAGGAAATCGCTTGTATGATCTGGGGTTTGTGCACAGCACAGTGTCATTATTTTGAATATACATACATGACAATGTCAATTAACACTTACTGTGGACAGGCATTAAATAAAATTGAACACACACTACACTACCCATGCATAACATGCTTGTTTCTTTTGCTTTTTTTTTTGTGTGTGTGTGTGTGTGTGTGTGTGTGTGTGTGTGTGTGTGTGTGTGTGTGTGTGTTTAAACTCCATTCTGCTATGAGACAGAATGATGGTGGACAGACTGGAAACAGATCAACAGGCATAGAGACAGGCAGAGGGTGGCAACACAGAGCATTCACACAACAGTCTGCCTACCTGGGTCCAGTTGACTGAGAGCTGCATTTAGGTGCGCTCATCATTCATTTTCTGTGTCATTCAGTTAGGCTTCAGTCAAACACACACACACACACACACACACACACACACATACACACACACACACATGTATATCACAGTGGATTTTACACAAGAATTTTGCCAGGGACAACTCCCTTGTTGCTGCAGGTTCTTTTACGTGCACTAAGTAAATGTTACACATGGGAACTTGGTTTATCTTCTCATCCAAATGACTAGTGGAGGGTGGGAGGGGGGTTGGGGGGGAGGAATTCTGACAAGTGGGGGTTTCGATCCTGTGCCCTCAGATTCTCTGGCTTTCTAGGTGTGTGCGTTACCACTTGTCCATAACTCCACATTCTGAGATGTTCTGAGTGCCACTCCACTCATGAACTCCCAAAACTATTCAACACAGACCATCTGCTTTTCCCTGAACATCCCACAAGTCCAAAATCCAACACCATAAACTGATTCTTCCAGAATCACCGACATGCCTTTTCCCTTGAAACCAAACACTGCATACAAAACACCACACCGGCTCCTCAGAGTACCTCCCAGAAAGTGAACATTCTGGACCGTTTCTTAAAGACTTGCACTGGTTCCCTGTTAAAAAGAGAATTCACTTCAACATTGGCTGCATTCTTGCATCCTAAAGAATCATACTGGACCCTTCTTTCAAAAAAAAAACAACAACCAAACTTGGTGCAGCTACTGGTCTATTGGACAGGTCCACAATGAGAGATATATGTTTATGAAAAGATCATTTATTAAGTACACCGGTAGCGTGGCCGAGCGGTCTAAGGCACTGGTTTAAGGCACCAGTCTCTTTCGAGGCGTGGGTTCGAATCCCACCGCTGCCATTATTTCCTCAAGGCCTGACTAAGCACGTTGGGTTACGCTGCTGGTCAGGCATCTGCTTGGCAGATGTGGTGTCGCGTATATGGATTTGTCCGAACGCAGTGACACCTCCTTGAGCTACTGAAACTGAAACTTATTAAGTACAAAGTTTGATGCTTCTGCTTTCAGGTAAATGTGGGTGCTGATCCAAAATACTGATGCGTGTCAGTGCATGTGTCTGTTCTCCAGCTACTGCCCATCTACAGACATCCCATCTTGCACTGAAAAAGGTCTGCACAGCTCTGATTAAAAAAAAAAAAAAGAAAAAGAAAGAAAAGAAAAAAGAAATACTCTTCTTTATGTTTTAAAGATCCCGATGTAGAATGTTTTACTGAAAGAGCTGATGAGTGTCCCTAAGAAGTGCAATACATACAACATGATAACAATGATTTTGGGCATTACATGTTGCTGTTTTTGTGAGTGTATCCCACTGTAGAATGCTTCACTGAAAGAGTTAACAACTGTCCCTGAGGAGCATGTTACATGATTACAATTAAATTATTCATATGTGATTTGAATTGTGCGTGTGTATGTTTGTTGTTGTTGTTGTTGTTGTTGTTTTTTGCTTGTTTGTTTGTTGTTGTTGTTTGTTTTTGTTTCTGGAGGGGGTGCGGGTGTGTGTGTGGGGTCCCACTGTTAAATGCTTCAACAGCAGTGCTGCTGACATAAAATATCTGTGTTTTTTGGTGTTTTTTGTTTGTTTTATTTTTTGTATCCCACTGTAAAATGCTTGAATGGCAGTACTGCCGACACACAAGACAACTTCCTTCAGAAGCAAGTCACGACACAAACCACAGCCGACTGATTACCTGTGGCTTTGAAGAGAGCCCCGTTGCGGAGGTCATAGAGACTGGTGTAGGTCGGGTCCAACAGGGCGGTGTGAGGCCTGCCCACAGGCAGAGGGTAGGTCCTTCTGCCTCCCAGACCATCCTGATCCTCCTCACTGTCCTCACTGGAACTGTAGCTGGAGAACTTCTGAAGGATGTAGCTCTCGTCAGACAGCTCTGATGACGACAGCTGTGCACCTTCCTCTACCTGCCCGGGGGAGTTCTCTGAGGGGGAGGCACCGTTCTTCACAGACACAAGTTCAGCGGTCACTTCCGAGCTGGAGCCATCTTCACTGGCTGCAAGAGGTCTGTTTTTTGCCTGGCCCCTTTCTTTGTGTGGGGGTTTGATGCGGGAGGATCGCGCGGGTGCTGATGACACGCCCCTGTTGGTGCGTTGGGTTGTCCCGCCTTGAGACGCATCCGCGGGAGAGGAACGGGTGGATTTGCTCTTCCCTTTGGCCTTCCCCTTCTCGTTTCTTTTTGTGTCTGGATGGTTTGGGTGTGTTTCATTCAGTTCACTGGATTTGTTTGTGCTTTCGCTGTCCATGCCTGTGCTTGATCTGTGAACATCACTGGTTCTTTGGGTGGCCCCTGATGACGTTGATCCTTGCTCTGTGTCCTGGTCGTTTTTTTCACTAATGTCCTCATCTCCTTCTGCATTATCGTTATCATTATCATCATCATCATGTGCGCTGTTGTTGTCGTCTTCAGTGACGAGTTCACTTGTAGAACCGCTGTTGTTGTTGTTGTTCCCGCTTTCACTGGGGGTGCAGCTGGACACAGACCATTTCTTTGTTCTGATTTTCCCACCTTTCGATGCACTGGAGGGGGTCTTTGACGACGCTTTGTCGTTTTGTTTTCCTGCCTTTCTCTTCAACTGCTTCCCGCTGCTGTCTGCGTGCGGGGTGGACGTGTGACTGGCACTGCCGCTGTGGCTCTCCTCACCGGTCTGGTCAGTGCTGTCCCCTCCTAGCTCTTCACTCGCGGCGTCTTTGCCACCACTCCCTCTGGTGACGGATTCTGAGACACTGTCTGTACCCTCCCCTTCCTCCTCCTCCTCTTCTTCTTTGGCATCGTCCCTGGCTTCATCCTGGGAGTTTTCTTCATCAAGAACAGTTTCAGCGTCACTGTCGTTGTCGTCATCTTGCGAGTTGTTGTCTTCGTGAGCGGTGCCGGCGTCACTGTCATTGTCATCATCTTGAGAGTTGCTGTCTTCATGAACGGTGCCAGCATCACTGTTGTTGTCGTCAGAGTCTTCACCAGTGGTTGTCTCCCTCTCTGAGGTTCTCTGACTGTGTCTGGACACAGAGCTCCTTCCGTCAGTGTTGCTGTCGTCATCGTCGCCTGAATCGCCGTCGGTCTCTGACACTTTTCCTTTGCCCCGTCTTTTATCCACATGTCTCTTTCTCCTCTTGTTGCTTTCTCCTTTACTGTCTTCGTCTGTGTTGTCGTCTTCTTCATCGTTGTCCTCCTCCTGGTTCTCTTCCTCATTCTCATCGTCTTCTTCTTCACCACCTTCTTCATCTTCACCTTCTTCATCTCCTTCCTCTTCATCTCCTTCTTCTTCTTCTTCTTCATCATTATCGTCATCGTCTTCAGCATTGTTTTCTTCCCCACTCTCTTCGTCTTCTTCATCATCGTCATCAGAATTTCTTTCCTGTTTCTTTCTGGTATTTTTCTTTCTTGTTTTAGCCTTTGAAGGACCTTCTTTGAGAAGAAGCACTAGTTTTATCAGTGTCATCATCATCATCATCGTCCTCATCATCATTGTCCTCCTCCTCATTGCTGGATCCTGAGGCGCTGTTATCACTGGGAGGCGCCGAGGACTTCTTCTTTCCTCTGGTCTTTCTGGGTTTGATCTCCTCGCTGCCTGAACCTCCGTCTGAGCCAGACTCACCAGACGCTGACCCTGAGCCTGTCCCAGAGTCCTCAGCTTCTGATCCTGACCCTGACCCTGACCCCGACCCTGAGACGTTGTCCTCTTCTGAACTCATAGTGAAACCCTGAAGGTCAAGGACACAAAACCCATACTACGATTCAACAGGGAGAAGGGCACAGGCAGTCCCATCAACCAACAGTTTCACGCTCATTTTGCGTAGTGTCCAATAACTGGCAAAAGAAGAAAAATTTTCTTTAAACTATCTGCACGAGAAGAAAGTTTCCTTTGAACTATTGGCACAAAAACAAAGTTTTCTTTAAACTATCTGCACAAGAAGAAAGTTTTCTTTAAACTATCTGCCTAGAAAGCTCTTCTGTTCTGACAGTGTTTCAGCACAACAATCACCCGACTGTAACCATTTCTAACACACAGCCACTGAAAAGCACATCATCTAGACAGAAACCAAGACAGCATGTGTGGTGAAGATGTAAAGACGATCAGTCCAAGAGGCCGGGTGAAAGTGAGGTGTGGATGCCAAGCGTCAGTGCAGTAAGAAGCTGGCGATGAATATTCCATGACTTGCCGTGCTGCAGGGAGGAGCCACAGGCACGGTCTCAAGTACTGGGCACCATTACCTTTGATGTGGCCTCATTGATTTCTTTCTTCTTCACCCACCCGGAACGTCTTGCTCACACTCTGCCTCGTGTCTCCTTACCTGTACAGCTTCTGGATCCTGTCTCAGTGTACAACAACTCAAGCTGTATTTTTCTTCTGTTTGTCAACGTTGACAGATAATGATGTTGTCATGAAAAAAACATAAATTGCCAATCCCATAATCGTTCTTGTTGTTGACGATGTGGTTATTCATTGTCGATGCTGAAATGACTGGTTTCACCATCCATGGAAAACAACAGAAGACACAGAACATATCCCCAACACAATCTGAGCTCTCAGGGAACTGCTGTTTTCGCTCCCAGTGATGTTGATGCTAGGTAAACCTAGACCCACGCTGCCAAGTGGCACCCACTCTCCCACACAAGTGTGGTGTGTGTGTGGCGATGTGTGTTTTAGCTGCCTGGATACCCTCTCCCACTCCACGGCCCAAACAGTGCAGTGCACGAGGAAGTCAATACGCCGATGCTCAACCCACAACCACAGCACGCCACCCATACAAACTGACTCCCCTCACCGCACGCTCACCCACCAAAATCAATCGTCACACAATTAGTCCGCATCAATCACAGGTCTCACAGCCATGGCCGCTCCATGAAATATAATACAGCTGGCACGACTCAACAAAGGCAACACAGACACTTCGCAGCAGTCGGCTAACATTACATTAACCACATGTGATGAGTGGATCAGGATGATGCCAGACATTCTGTGGTTTTGATTAAGCTTGCTCTTTTATTAGCTGAGACTGTGGAGAGAAAAGTGCTTGAGAATGATGTGTGTGTGTGTGTGTGTGTGTGTGTGTGTGTGTGTGTGTGTGTGTGTGCACTTTTTGTTGAGTTTTTCGGAAAGACAGTTTCTATTTCCAGTGATCTGATATTGACTTTTCTCAAAGTGTCTGTCTCTAAAAGGTTTGCTGGGAAGAAAAAAAAAACATGTCTTTTTCATAATTGGAACATGATTTGTTTTCACTTTTCTTTTGGCACTTGAGAATCAGCAGTTCCCTTAGTTTACATTCTTCTTTTTATTCACATTGGTTTATTGTCTGTTTACTACAAGATGATTTACACACATACACATTCATTCATTTCAGTACACACAAGGGTGAGCACTTAACATGGGGAGGGGGAGGGGGGGTGTGCATTGAGAAAAATACACAAGTCACCAATGAAATACACGATCTCAAATTAAAACTTCTTTCTCTTCTTCTGCGTTCACTCGTATGCACACGAGTGGGCTTTTACATGTATGACCGTTTTTACCCCACCATGTAGGCAGCCATACTCCGTTTTTGGGGTGTGCATGCTGGGTATGTTCTTGTTTCCATAACCCACCGAACGCTGACATGGATTACAGGATCTTTAAAGTGCGTATTTGATCTTCTGCTTGCATATACACACGAAGGGGGTTCAGGCACTAGCAGGTCTGCACATATGTTGACCTGGGAGATCGTAAAAATCTCCACCCTTTACCCACCAGGCGCCGTCACCGTGATTCGAAACCGGGACCCTCAGATTGAAAGTCCAATGCTTTAACCACTCGGCTATTGCGCCCGATTCCAATTTAAAACAAAACTTGATTCCTTTTTCCAAAGTGAAAATCATGCTGACCTCTTTCCTTCTTTTTTTTCCCTTTTCAGTAACTACAAACAAACAAAAATCTCTTATGTCATGAATAGGACTAATATATATGACATATATTTGAATGTTTTAGGGGGGCAGGGGGGGGGGGGGGGGGAGGGGGGAGAAAAAGATCACACTGAGGACTCACATGTATGACACATATGTGAATGAGGTGTTTTTTGTGTGAGAAAAAGATCATAATGAGGACTCATATGTATGACACATATGTGAATGAGGTGTTTTTTGTGTGAGAAAAAGATCATACTGAGGACTCATATGTATGACACATATGTGAATGAGGTGTTTTTTGTGTGAGAAAAAGATCATACTGAGGACTCATATGTATGACACATATGTGAACGAGGTGTTTTTTGTGTGAGAAAAAGATCATACTGAGGACTCATATGTATGACACATATGTGAACGAGGTGTTTTTTGTGTGAGAAAAAGATCATACTGAGGACTCATATGTATGACATATATATGAATGTTGTTTTTGTGAGAAAAAGATCTTACTGAGGACTTATATGTATGACATATATGTGAATGTTTTGTTGTTGTTGTTGTTGTTTTTGCGTGTGTGTGAGAGAAAAAGATCATACTGAGGACTCATATGTATGACATACATGTGAAGTTCTTTGGGGTTTTTTGGTGAGAAAAAGATCATACTGAGAACTAATATGTATGACATATATGTGAATGTTGTTTTTGTGAGAAAAAGATCATACTGAGGACTCATATGTATGACATATATATGAATGTTGTTTTTGTGAGAAAAAGATCATACTGAGAACTAATATGTATGACATATATGTGAATGTTGTTTTTGTGAGAAAAAGATCTTACTGAGGACTTATATGTATGACATATATGTGAATGTTTTGTTGTTGTTGTTGTTGTTTTTGCGTGTGTGTGAGAGAAAAAGATCATACTGAGGACTCATACGTATGACATATATGTGAAGGTCTTTGGGGTTTTTTGGTGAGAAAAAGATCATACTGAGGACTTATATGTATGACATATATGTGAATGTTTTTTTGTGAGAAAAAGATCTTACTGAGGACTTATATGTATGACATATATGTGAATGTTTTTTTGTGAGAAAAAGATCATACTGAGGACTCATACGTATGACATATATGTGAATGTTTTTTTTGTGAGAAAAAGAAATCATACTCACATTCTCTCAGCAAACTTCCTATCTGTAGTGTTGTGACTGTCATAGACTCAGTTATTTACGAAAGACAGTCTTCGTATAGTCTTATATATATAGTTTCAGCGGAAGATCTTAATGGTTAAGTCTCTTCGAAGACTGTCTTTTGTGAATAACTGAGTTCTCCGACAGTCACAACACTACACTATCCTGTGATGTTCCATGAACAACGAGTCTGACCAGCACAAAGTTTGCTTCCTGTTTCTGTTTCTCTATGTGTGTGCATCTTTCTCTCTCTCTCTCTCTCATAAGAGCAAGCATGTGTGTATATATACATGTGTATTTGTGTGTGTGTGTGTGTGTGTGTGTGCACGTGCATGTGTGGGTGGGGGGGGGGAGGTGGGGGGAGGGGGTATGTGTGTGTGTGTGGGGGGGGGGGGGAGGGGGGGGGGGGTGGGAGGGGTGAGTGTGTGTATATGTGTGTGTGTGTGTGTGTGTGGGAAGGGTGCAGGGGGGGGGGGGGGGGTTAGTGGTGGGGGGGTATGTGTGTGTGTGTGTGGGGGGGTGAGTGGGTGTGTGTGTGTGGGTGTGTGTGCACGCGCGTATGTGCATGTGCAAGTGTGTGTGTAGGTGTGTGTGTGTGTGTGTGTGTGCATGGATGACAGAGTGAGACGAAGGCAGGGAGGTATGTGGTTAGAAGGGGGTGGTGGAAAGAGAGAGAGAGAGAGAGAGAGAAAGAAAAGGAAAGGGTCAGTGAGTGAGAAAGAGAACGAGAGACAGTGAGAGACTCTTTTGACGCTTACTTATTTTATTGTCATCACCTGCGTAGGTCTATTGACAAGGGGGTGATAAGGGTTATTTCTTATGTCACCACAAGTACAATATAACACCCTCTGCTTAATCATATCAAAACAAATGAAGACAAACAAACAAAGAAAAACAAAACAGCTTTCATCTTAATACCACACCCTCACAAAACATTAAAGAAAGGGAAGCGAAAAAACATCAAAAGAAAAAAATAAATAACACAGAAGAACTCGACCATCCATTCCACTAGTGATATTGTTCAATGTCAACTTTATTATCTGGCTTGCTGTCTGAACACAAGGCAATCGACATTATACATGGTTATCCTCCTATTGTTACTCTGGCATTGTTCTGAATAGTAAGAGTGCGTCTTATTCTCTGTACTTCTACAAGAAATTTAGCCATTGACAGAGTGAGAGAGAGAGAGAGAGAGAAAGAAACCAAACATAAGTGGATCACAAATAAAACCATCCAACATTATCCAACCTGCCAACCGACAAACCCAAATAGCCACACGTCCAAACAAAGAAGCAATTAACCGAGTGGTTGAAGCATTGGACTTTCAATCTGAGGGTCCCGGGTTCAAATCACAGTAACGGCGCCTGGTGGGTAAAGGGTGGAGATTTTTTCCGATCTCCCAGGTCAACATATGTGCAGACCTGCTAGTGCCTGAACCCCCTACATGTGTATACTCACGCAGAAGATCAAATACGCACGTGCACTTTAAAGATCCTGTAACCTATGTCAGTGTTCGGTGGGTTATGGAGACACGAAAATACCCAGCATGCATGAACCACTTCAGAGTCATCAGCAAGTCGATGTTGGTCGTGTAACGGAAAGCAGAAGAAGAAGAAGGAGAAGAAGAGAGAGAGAGAGAGAGAGAGAGAGAGAGAGAGAGAGAGAGAGAGAAACCAAACATAAGTGGATCACAAATAAAACCATCCAACATTATCCAACCTGTCAACCGACAAACCCAAATAGCCACACATCCAAACAAAGAAGTAAAAAAGAGAGAGAGGGGGTGGGGAGGAAGAGGTAGAGATAGGGGGGGAGAGAGAGGGGGAGGGAGAGGGAGAGAGAGGGGGAGAGAGAGAGAGGGAGAAAGAGAGAGAGAGAGGGAGAGAAAGAGAGAGAGAGGGAGGGAGAAAGAGAGGGAGAAAGAGAGAGGGAGAGAAAGAGAGAGGGAGAGAGAGAGAGAGGCGGGGGGGAAGGGCTAGAGAGAGAGGGGGGAGAGGGAGAGAGAGAGGGAGGGAGGGACAGAGAGGGAGAGAGAGGGGTGGGTGGGAGGGAGAGGTAGAGAGAGGGGGGGGGGGAGAGAGAGAGAGACAGAGAGAGACAGACAGACACAGAGAGCGGAGGGAGAGAGAGAGGGGGGGAGAGAAAGAGAGAGAGAGAAAGAAACCAAACGTAAGTGGATCACAAATAAACCCATCCAGCATCACCCAACCTGCCAACTGACAAACCCTGATAACCACACACCCAAACACAGAAGCCAAAAAGAGAGAGAGGGAGGGAAGGAAGAGGGAGAGATAAGGGGAGAGAGAGGGAGAGAGAGGGGGAGGGGGAGGGAGAGAGAGCGGGAGGAAGAGGGAGAGAGAGTGGGAGAGAAAGAGAGAGAGAGGGAGAGAAAGAGAGAGAGAGGGAGGGAGTGAGAGAGGGAGAGAGAAAGAGAGAGAGAGGGAGGGCAGGAGAGAGAGAGAAAAAGAGAGGGAGAGAGAGAGAAAGAGAGGGAGAGAGGGAGAAAGAGACAGGGAGCGAAAGAGAGAGGGAGAGAGAAAGAGAGAGGGAGGGAGAGAGAGAGAGTGGGGGAGAGGGAGAGAGAGAGGGAGGGAGGGACAGAGAGGGAGAGAGAGGGGTGGGTGGGAGGGAGAGGTAGAGAGAGGGGGGGCAGAGAGAGAGAGAGACAGAGACAGACAGACACAGAGAGAGGAGGGAGAGAGGGAGATGGAGAGATAGAGGGGGGAGAAAAAGAGAGAGAGGGAGAGAGACACAGAGAGGGAGAAAGAGAGAAAGAAAGAGAGAGAGGGAGAGAGCGCAAGAAAGAAACCAAACGTAAGTGGATCACAAATAAACCCATCCAGCATCACCCAACCTGCCAACTGACAAACCCTGATAACCACACACCCAAACACAGAAGCCAAAGATGAGACCCAACCCTCAACCCACATGTCCACATCAATACGTACACACTCCAGGGAAAGGGAATAAAACCCCTGCAAAATTGGCACAAATACACATGTCTTTTAAAAAATTTTCCATTACATGACACACCCTGGAACTTCAAAATACATACTTCCATAAATGTATATAACAGCCCCTGAAAACGGAGTATGGCAGGGTAAAAACGGTCATACACATAAAAAACGTAAAAGCCAACTCGTGTACGTACGAGCGAACATGGGAGTTGCAACCCGAGAACAAAGAAGAAGAAGTATATAGCAGCATATGCCCGGGGCATCACTGTGTTAAAAAACATAGGTTACGGGTTAACGTCCATATTCTAAATATATTTCTGTTAATAATTACGATGTAATAATTAATTGCAATGTTTTTAAAAAGCGAATATGTGAAATGCTTTTATTTGAGAACATATGTTTATTACTCTTGTTTAATCAAGTAATCTGCGTGTGTGGGTTGGTTGGGGGGGTGGGTGTGTGCTGATTATCTGGTTGCAGTTTTCCGCAATTTATCTTTATTCTTATCTTATCTGTCTATTATAATCAATGTGCAGTATAGTAGGCTATGTTTATAATTATATTCAAATAATGTTTCTTAATTCTTTCTGTTTTTACATTAAGAATACTAGTTATTACCTGCAGTGTGTGGATGTATGTATGAAACGGTGTATGTGATATTTTTTACATTCGTAATATTCGTAAAAGCTGTTGTTGACTTTTACAGTTATGGTCCCCATGTTGTTTACTTGTCTATGTTGTGATAATGCACCTGACCAAATTTCTCCAGTTGGAGATAATAAAGTTATTCTTATCTTATCTTATCTTACTCTGAGAGCACAACCAGGATGAACAGAACGTACGGTATGGAGAAAGGTTAATTGGATCAATGCATCTTTCAAAGCAGTATACTTTACTCTCTAACTTGTAGCAAATGCACATCTTTTTTTTTTAAGGCTTTGCATAAATACAGTGATACATCCCAGGCCATCTCTGCGTGTGAAACAGAGACATGCACGCGCATCCACCCCCTCACACACACACACACATTTAGAGGCAACAATCTACACGTCCAGATATCTACAAGCAAGCAAGCTGGTTAATACTCACCATTGCACTTGTCTTCATCGGAATCCGATTCAGAGTCTGAAGAGCTGCTACTGCCCTCCCCGTAGCCATAGGTTTTCTCCCATTCGTTGTACTGTTGGAACCCATTCCGGAAGTTCTGGTTGCGACCTGGCAACACCAACCATCACATCTTGGAGAGTGGTTACAGCACTGGACTTTTAAAGTTATACGGTCCTGGGTTCAAATCCTGGTGGTATATGGTGGGTGAAGGCAGGAGGCCTTTTTGGTGGGGGGGTTTTGTTTCAGTTTCAGTTTCAGTTTCTCAAAGAGGTTTCACTGCATTCAGACAAATCCATATACTCTACACCATATCTGCTAGGCAGATGCCTGACAGCAGCATACTTTTTTTTCTTTTTTCTTTTTGCAGTTTCAGTTTCTCAAGGAGGCTTCACTGCATTCGGACAAATCCATATACGCTACACCACATCTGCTAGGCAGATCCCTGACAGCAGCATCACCCAACATGCTTGTCTGGCCTTGAGTGCATGCTCATATATTGTGTGCCTATCAGAGTGGATTTCCTTTTACATAATTTTGCCAGAGGACAACACTCTCATTGCCATGGGTTCTTTTTCAGTGCACCAAGTGCGTGATGCACACAGGACTTTCATTTATTGTCTCATCCCGACTAGATTTCTCAGTTTTTCTTTCCAGTTAAACTTGGGAGAAAGGGCGAGAGCGGGATTCGAACCCACACCCTCACGGACTCTCTGTATTGGCAGCTGAGCGTCTTAACCATTCTGCCACCTTCCTCCTGTTTTTTGTTTGTTTGTTTGTTTTTTCAGGTCAGCTTAATATGTGCAGATCTACACATGCAGAACATCAAACTGTGCAGATCTACACATGCAGAACATCAAACTGTGCAGATCTACACATGCAGAACATCAAACACCCACATTAAAGATCCTGTAATCTATGTCAGAATTCAGCGGGTAATGGAAGCATGAACATACCCAGCATCCACACCCTCAAAAACTGAGTATGACTGTCAATAACGGCAGGGTAAAAATGGCCAGACATGTAAAATCCCACTTGCAAACCCAGTGAAGATGGGAGTTGCAGTCAGTGAACTAAAAAAAAATCATAATGAATTCTGGACCGATTGTAGCTGTAGCATGATTTCAATCATGAACATCTGCCACTTGTATAATCTATGTCTGAAGCAAACAGGAAATTAGGTGCAGTTTTTCACAGGAAATCTGACCTGTATGGAGAGTATTTGAATTACTGCTTAATTCTGTTTCAACTGCCTTTCTTGTTTCCTTTTTGTTAATGTGTGTGGTCCATCACTCTTCCTCCCTACCCAAATAAATCAATATCAAACCAGACAAAGTAAAATACAAATCAAAACATGAACAAATATTGATATATTCTCTCTCTCTCATCTCCCTCTCACACATTCCTGTACTGAAATCACTTAAAGTGGAAAGGTGTTAAATTGAAGACTACTACTAACACACACACACACACACACACACACACACACACACACAAAGAGGAAAGAGGAATGAAAAATATTCGATTCAACTTTCATTTTTCTCAGCATGTTATCAGGCACGACACAAGAAGAAAGTGTGTCATGGAGTCATCAATCACTTCACCAATCTTCCAAATCAAACATTCCTGTACTAACCCAGTTAATTTTTCCATGAAATATATTCCGCCAAACAAACCAGTCATACTATATCCCCTAAATGTGGTCCCATTCTTCACAGCATGAGAGAAGAGTTGTTTGAACAGAATACACACAGTGGTTTGGCAAGCAGTGAGGGTGGTAGCATGGACAGTGTCTGACATTTCTTCTTCTTCTTCGTTTGTGGGCTGCAACTCCCACGTTCACTCGTATGTACACGGGTGGGGTTTTATGTGTATGAACATTTTTACCCCACCATGTAGGCAGCCATACTCCATTTTCAGGGGTGTGCATGCTGGGTATGTTTTTGTTTCCATAACCCACCAAACACTGACATGGATTACAGAATCTATAATGTGTGTATTTTATCTTCTGCTTGCGATATACACAAAGGGGGTTCAGGCACAAGCAGGTCTGCACATATGATGACCTGGGAGATCAGAAAAATCTCCACCTTTTACCCACCAGGCGCCATTACCGAGATTCAAACCCGGGACCCTCAGAGCGAAAGTCCAATGTTTTAACCATTCATCTATTGCGCCCATCACACTCAATCAAATTTTCAGGAACTGTCTACAAACACCAAGCTTCAGCAGAGGTGTACAAAGGAGATACAACCAGCACTTGTCAGGCTTATTCACAGAGGTGTACAAAGGAGATACAACCAGCACTTGTCAGGCTTATTCACAGAGGTGTACAAAGGAGACACAACCAGCACTTGTCAGGCTTATTCACCCAGGTGTACAAAGGAGACACAACCAGCACTTGTCAGGCTTATTCACAGAGGTGTACAAAGGAGACACAACCAGCACTTGTCAGGCTTATTCACAGAGGTGTACAAAGGAGATGCAACCAGCACTTGTCAGGCTTATTCACAGACGTGTACAAAGGAGATACAACCAGCACTTGTCAGGCTTATTCACAGAGGTGTACAAAGGAGACACAACTTGCACTTGTCAGGCTTATTCACAGAGGTGTACAAAGGAGATACAACTTGCACTTGTCAGGCTTATTCACAGAGGTGTACAAAGGAGACACAACTAGCACTTGTCAGGCTTATTCACAGAGGTGTACAAAGGAGATACAACCAGCACTTGTCAGGCTTATTCACAGAGGTGTACAAAGGAGATACAACCAGCACTTGTCAGGCTTATTCACAGAGGTGTACAATGGAGATACAACTTGCACTTGTCAGGCTTATTCACAGAGGTGTACAAAGGAGATACAACTTGCACTTGTCAGGCTTATTCACAGAGGTGTACAAAGGAGATACAACCAGCACTTGTCAGGCTTATTCACAGAGGTGTACAAAGGAGATACAACCAGCACTTGTCAGGCTTATTCACAGAGGTGTACAAAGGAGACACAACTAGCACTTGTCAGGCTTATTCACAGAGGTGTACAAAGGAGATACAACCAGCACTTGTCAGGCTTATTCACAGAGGTGTACAAAGGAGACACAACTAGCACTTGTCAGGCTTATTCACAGAGGTGTACAAAGGAGACACAACCAGCACTTGTCAGGCTTATTCACCCAGGTGTACAATGGAGATACAACTTGCACTTGTCAGGCTTATTCACAGAGGTGTACAAAGGAGACACAACCAGCACTTGTCAGGCTTATTCACAGAGGTGTACGGTGTACAAAGGAGACACAACCAGCACTTGTCAGGCTTATTCACAGAGGTGTACAAAGGAGACACAACCAGCGCTTGTCAGGCTTATTCACCCAGGTGTACAATGGAGATACAACTTGCACTTGTCAGGCTTATTCACAGAGGTGTACGGTGTACAAAGGAGACACAACCAGCACTTGTCAGGCTTATTCACAGAGGTGTACAAAGGAGACACAACCAGCACTTGTCAGGCTTATTCACAGAGGTGTACAAAGGAGATACAACCAGCACTTGTCAGGCTTATTCACAGAGGTGTACAAAGGAGATACAACTTGCACTTGTCAGGCTTATTCACCCAGGTGTACAATGGAGATACAACCAGCACTTGTCAGGCTTATTCACAGAGGTGTACAAAGGAGACACAACCAGCACTTGTCAGGCTTATTCACCCAGGTGTACAATGGAGATACAACTTGCACTTGTCAGGCTTATTCACAGAGGTGTACAAAGGAGACACAACCAGCACTTGTCAGGCTTATTCACAGAGGTGTACAAAGGAGACACAACCAGCACTTGTCAGGCTTATTCACAGAGGTGTACAAAGGAGATACAACTTGCACTTGTCAGGCTTATTCACAGAGGTGTACAAAGGAGATACAACCAGCACTTGTCAGGCTTATTCACAGAGGTGTACAAAGGAGATACAACCAGCACTTGTCAGGCTTATTCACAGAGGTGTACAAAGGAGACACAACCAGCACTTGTCAGGCTTATTCACAGAGGTGTACAAAGGAGACACAACTAGCACTTGTCAGGCTTATTCACAGAGGTGTACAAAGGAGACACAACCAGCACTTGTCAGGCTTATTCGCCAGAGGTGTACAAAGGAGACACAACCAGCACTTGTCAGGCTTATTCACAGAGGTGTACGGTGTACAAAGGAGACACAACCAGCACTTGTCAGGCTTATTCACAGAGGTGTACGGTGTACAAAGGAGACACAACCAGCACTTGTCAGGCTTATTCACCCAGGTGTACAAAGGAGACACAACCAGCACTTGTCAGGCTTATTCACAGAGGTGTACAAAGGAGACACAACTAGCACTTGTCAGGCTTATTCACCCAGGTGTACAAAGGAGACACAACCAGCACTTGTCAGGCTTATTCACAGAGGTGTACAAAGGAGACACAACCAGCACTTGTCAGGCTTATTCACAGAGGTGTACAAAGGAGACACAACCAGCACTTGTCAGGCTTATTCACAGAGGTGTACAAAGGAGATACAACCAGCACTTTTCGGGCTCATTCACCGAGAAGAAAAAAAAATCCAAATGGATATGGATTATTTTCAGCATTATGTCCAACCAAATTTTGTTTCAGCCTTCTGGGTCTATTTTCATTGTGACCGAGTACGGAAAATCCAGGTGAATTTCAGTGCTGTTATTTTCAAACTGTTCCACAAAATTCAATGCTGAATAACATTTATCCAGTGTTTAAAATAATGGTGACAGTGTTCATTGAAGACACAATGAAATATTTTGGTACTTAAATTCCAGTGTGGCAGATTTAATCAACAGCCAGAGTATCTTCTGTCTTCTGTATTGCAATTTACTTACCTTTTATTATTACCATTACTTATCTATCCATTTATTTATTTATTCATTTATTATCATTATTATTATCATCATTATCATTAATGATATTAATGCTGTTTACATTGTTATCATTATTATTAGTAGTAGTAGTATCATTATCGTCATTATCAGTATCATTATCTATTTATTTTTCATTTTTACTTATATTTGTTGTTTTTCTTTCCCAAAGGCCTGACAAAGTGCATTGGGTTACACTGCTAGTCTGAGGCATTAGTTAATGTGTGTGTGTGTGTGTGGTAAGATCAGACCCTGGCTGTGTGTGGTGGGTGAAAGGTGCAGATGTGGTGTAACTTAAACGGATTTGTCCGAACACGATGGCGCCTCCTTGAGAAACTGAAACTGGACTACGTCTTCACCAACTGCCCATCAGAGATCACGGAGAACTGACTCACCTGCATGGCCGTTGCTGGCGGTGGCAGAGACACGAAAGGATAGATCAATGTCGTAGGGGTTGACAGAATGTGGGTTTTTAACGGCCGTGGTGCGTTTGTCCCTGCTGCTGTGCATTGCATAGTGTCTGTTCCTCAACTGCTCGTTGCGTTTCTGCCAGGACATGTTGCTGCGCACTGTTACAGCGTGTGCACTGTTTCTGCCTGGTGTGTGCACTGTTTCTGCCTGATGTCACAGTCACCACCACTAGTAATATCCTGCCACTTTTTTTTTAATGTTGGTCAATTTGGTGCACAAAGAGTTCTCTCTTGCACAAGCACGTGTTGAACGAAAAAAGTAGATTCAACCTTCATCTCACTGAACTTTTTTTTTTCCTGCTACACATTCATTCCATAGTTGAGACACAACACTCTTTCAGTTTTCAACAAAAAAATGAATAAAAAAAAAAAAAAAGGTCTGAAAGTATCAGTATGTAGTCACTGGAATGCATGCATCACAAACACCCGAGTTTCTTAAAATGTCTCCTTGTTCACAACAGAAGCAGCTGGAGATTGAAAGAGCACAGCCCCAGAAATGTAGCACCTCAACATCGCTGCAGAAAACACACAGCTACCCACGTCTCTGGGAGAACAAAGGAACAACAGCAAACACACAGACACCCAAATCTCTAGGTGACCAAAAGTTGTGTAAGTGATTCAATGCGAGCCACAGGAAACACACGACTCCCCAAGACACTTTGGAAGAAGGAAAAAGAAAAGGAGTGTGAATGACTAACAGTAAACCACGGTGGTCCTGTCTCACAGACTACACTGAACACCGTGGATTAAACTCTTGTCAGATCACCACACACATATACACACACAGAGAGACACACACACACACAGCAATGGACCCACTGGCAGAGAAACTCAAGGATAGCAGGAGTCCAAGCTTCGAGTCAGTAATAGGATTACACTGCTCTGTAGTCATTGGTAGTGTGTCAAGGTGTGTGTTGCCCGACTTCCCCTAATACCCCTACATTAGCTTCTGAGAGATCAGCTACTTAACAACTGCCAACAGCCTTAAAGCACCCCCCTGTCAGAGGAGCTGGGAGATATGCTCAGTTCTATATATCCTTATTACCTTAACCATGCTGCCTTGTCCGTGAGGTCATGGCAGCACCATTACCAACTGTGTTATGCACTGACCTAGTAATATTGTCCAGAAAAATTAATTATATGTAAATGAAAAATGCATTTCTTAAGCCCACTCTTTCTTCCTCCCTCCCTCATCCTCTCTCTCGCTCTCTCTCCCTCTCTCTTGGTTATTTTGTTATTATTATATTTTTGTTTTTCTTTAGTTCCATTTCCTTGAGTTTTTGTCAGGAAATGATGATTTAAGTGTTTCCAATGATTGCATATTTTCTTGGTTTAAACTGACTGAATGGTTGTGAAAACAAAGACAGTTTTTATTATTTTGAAGCAAAAATATGTGAATTTATGTTGCTGCCCCCTTGTCAAAAGACCTTTCTTGGCAATAACAATAAATAATCCCAGTGTCCAGTCTCTCTCTCTCTCTCTCTCTCTTACATTGTGTGATTATCTTAAAGGCAGAGGGAGGAAAAGGGGACGCAATCTCAGCCTGAGAAGTGTCCTTTAAGATACGTGTTATTGAAACCCATCAGTTTCCATGCGTAAACTCTGGCAGCCCCCTTAAAAATTATGAAAGTGAAGTATGCGTATGGATCTCTTCTTGGTCTGACTGCTCTGTTCTCCTTTACAATGTTCGGGGGTCTTCAGAATGCACCAGTTAATAGTCAGTCGCTAAGTATTTACAGTATTATCACAGACACACTGATTTAATCACCAATTTATATTTCAAAGAAAATTCATACAAAGATCACCAACAAAAAAAATATACAGAAAGAAAACATACATTGCAAGATTTTATGCAGTGAAACAGTTGGAATTTTGATGGGGAATATTCACAAAAAAATGACTTGAACAAAAACTGGCATATAAAAAAAACCAAACAAACAAACAAAAAAACAACAACTTTAAAAACAGATATTTCAAGAAAAAGGCTCCAAAATACGTGTACTTGAGTCTTAAAAGAATCATAAAATAAAATAAAACATTTGTGAACAGTTCGGCAATTATCTCATATCTGCATCACAAGTTTTGTCTGAGCAAGTCCTCAAATTGACCCTTTCACTGCCAGTCAATTTAGAGTGCAAAATTCCCATGTGCTATAAACACAGGAATAGCTGGGGATTCCCCCTGTGATGTGTAGAAGATATGCCCTATCCTACCACCAAACATAAAGAGCAGTAGGTTCATTGATAACAGACCCATGATCTGGTCACCCTTCAGTCACCTAGTTGCTACATAAATGTGAGTTTGGAAGTGAAAGGGTTAAGTGATGATTTTTGGAGGGTAGCCTTTGAAGTGTGCACTTGTTTGATGCAAGGAACTGACGGGCGCAATAGCCGAGTGGTTAAAGCGTTGGACCGTCAATCTGAGGGTCCCAGGTTCGAATCACAGTGACAGCGCCTGGTGGGTAAAGGGTGGAGATTTTTACGATCTCCCAGGTCAACATATGTGCAGACCTGCTAGTGCCTGAACCCCCTTCGTGTGTATATGCAAGCAGAAGATCAAATACGCACGTTAAAGATCCTGTAATCCATGTCAGCGTTCGGTGGGTTATGGAAACAAGAACAAACCCAGCATGCACACCCCCAAAAACGGAGTATGGCTGCCTACATGGCGGGGTAAAAATGGTCATACACGTAAAAGCCCACTCGTGTGCATACGAGTGAACGTGGGAGTTGCAGCCCATGAACACAGAAGAAGAAGAAGATGCAAGGAACTGTTTTATTTTCTTCTAACTTGTTCAAGGGCTGTAACTTCCATGTTCACTCATAAACATGTACATGAGTGGGCTTTTACGTGCAAGACCGTTTTTACACCACCATGTAGACAGGATGTGCATGCTGGGTAGGTTCTTGTTTCCATAACCCACTGAACGCGGACATAAATTACAGGATCTTTAACGTGTATATTTGAGCTTGCTTGTGTATACACACGGAGGGGGTTCAGGCACAAGCAGGTCTGCACAAATATTGACCTGGGAGGTAAAACAAAATCTTCACCATTTACCCACCAGGTGTCGTTACTGAGATTCGAACCAGGGACCCTCAGACTGAAAGTCCAACGCTTTTACCACTCAGCTATTGCGCTCGTCATTTTTATTTCAATCCAATGAAATATATTGCCATACATCAGTCAGACAGAAGAATAATGGAGTCATGGGTGTGAAGGAGTGTTGGCCGAGTGGTGATGGGTTTTCCAAGGGAGCAAGAGAATCGGAGTGTGCAGGATCGAATCCCACACACTCACCAGAATTTTCTCCCCCTCCACTAGACCTTGAGTGGTGGTCTGGACGCTAGTCATTCGGATGAGACAACAAACTGAGGTCCTGTATGCAGCAATCACTTAGTGTATGTAAAATGAACCCAAGGCAACAAACAGGTTGTCCCTGGCAAAATTCTATAGAAAAATCCATTCTGATAATAAAACACCCCCGAGAACAGAGTATGGCTGCCTACATAGTGGGGGTAAAAATGGTCATACACGTAAAAGCTCACTCTTGTACATACGAGTGAACGTGGGAGCTGCAGGCCATGAACGATGAAGAATAATATTAATAAAACACAGAAGGAAGAAAACAAAACAAGGGTGGTTCTGCAGTGTGGTTACACGCTTAAGGAGGAAGGTGGCAGAATGGTTAAGACGCTCAGCTGCCAATACAGAGAGTCCGTGAGGGTGTGGGTTCGAATCCCGCTCTCGCCCTTTCTCCTAAGTTTGACTGGAAAATCAAACTGAGCGTCTAGTCTTTCGGATGAGACGATAAACCGAGGTCCCGTGTGCAGCACGCACTTGGCGCACTGAAAAAGAACCCATGGCAACGAGAGTGTTGTCCTCTGGCGAAATTACGTAAAATGAAATCCACTTTCATAGGTACACAAATATGTAAGCATGCACTCAAGGCCTGACTAAGCGCGTTGGGTTATGCTGCTGGTCAGGCATCTGCTCAACAGATGTGGTGTAGCGTGTATGGATTTGTCCGAACGCAGTGACGCCTCCTTGAGAAAGTGAAACTGAAACTGAATACACGCTATCCCCAGGGACAGCAGCACAAATTTCACATAGAGAAATGTGCTGTGACAAAAAAATAATACAATGCAATGCAATGCAATGCAAAGCAATGCTGTCATCCAGCCTCTAAACCAACACTGCCTTCCTGCAACCACCCCCATCGTCCCAGCCTCTATCCGTAAGCCCAGTGCTTTCATAGTCACCTCCTGCTCTGCGGGGATCCTTCGCTCCCTTCTTTCATATTGATTTTCTCCCCTTGATTGGACACCAGCCATGAATTCACTGCGAGTTCTTTTGTGTTGCTGGGTTTGATGAAAATAATATGTCACTGCTCTGGGGAGTATTAGTTACTGTGGACTTCCAGTCTGGAAGGTTAGCTCCCTCAGTCCGGCCTTGGATCTATAGATCTATAATAGGCTTGAAAAGTGTCGCCACCATACTAAAATCAGTCAATGATAAGCTTTGAAAAGTGCTATAGCATGCTAAAATCGGGGCTTGAAAATTGCCACTGGTATGCTAAAAACCAGTCTTTGATAAGTCCTGAAAACTGTCAACAGTATGCTGTAACCAGTCAATGGTAAGCCTCAAAAAGTGACACTAGTATGTTAAAATCAGTCAATGACATGCCTTGAAAAGTGTCACTAGTATGCTAAATCCTGTCAATGACAAGTCTTTAAAAGTGTTACCAGTATGCTAAAATAAGTCAATAGTATTCATAAGCCTTGAAAGTGTCCTTTGTATGCTACAATCAGTCAAGTGATAAGTCTTGAAAAGTGTCACCAGTATGCTAAAATCAGTCAATGGTATTAATAAGCCTTGAAAAGTGTCCTTAGTATGCTACAATCAGTCAATAATAAGCCTCGAAAAGTGTCACAGCTATGCTAAAATCAGTTAAAGATACACCTTGAAAAGTGTCACCGCTATGCTAAAATATATCAATGATACATTAACCTTGAAAAGTGTCTCTGCTAAACTAAAATCAGTCAAAATTGCACAGTGCTGATTAGAACCACTACTGTGGTGGGGTAATGTGTGTGTGGTGCTTGGACACAACAGTTCACCACTGGTCATTCCTTGCTGACATGTTATACAACTGAATGAATTGCTTTTGATGGTTTGGATGATAAAGAGGGGGAAAAAAAAGGGCAATAATGATAACCATTCATTATAAAAACAGCATCAGTGCAGAAGCAGAAGCAACTATGGAAACAACATTATATGCAACAACAACAGCAACAACAACAACAGCAGCAGCAACAACAAAACAGAAAAGTGCTACAGTGTGTGTGTGTGTGTGTGTGTGTGTGTGTGTGTGTGTGTGTGTGTGTGCTGCGTGTGTGTGTAGCGTGAAGATAATCATTATTATCACAATGAAAGCACCAATCAGACCGCCTTTGATCTAACCCACAACCAGCAAGCATGCTAATCCACATCAGAAAACATCAGTGCAGTCGGCGATGCGAGTCTCACCATTTCCAGTGGGTCATTTTCAAAGACACAGCTGACGGTGCAAGGTGCGGCCTGATAAATAAATCGATCCTGGAAGCCTGACTGATTGTTCTGGTATCTTGTTTGTGAGGTGCTTGCTTTCTCCTTCACTGAATCTGTCCTCCCTATGACAATTGATTAACTCACTCAGTACGGCCAGTCCTCTCTTCTCCTCTACACAGACCCCTCGGATGTCCAGTGGGTGTCTGAACGACCCAACCTTTAGTTTCCGTCGTCAGAATTGTGGTATTCTTTGTCAACATTCACTTCTTCAGTATAAGAGCCTTCCGCTTGCAATATTTTGATGATGGTAACTGGGGTGAAATGCTGTTAACGTCGTCTCTTTCGCCGTTTGTATGGAGAGAGTTAAGAAATGGTTGGCCACTCCTTCACTGACAACATCTTCCCTCCACATATCCTCTGCTCTCTCAGAATGGTTAAGATACTCCTCAGCCAATACAGTGTCTGAGGAACTGGGTTTGATTCCTGCTTTTGCCCTTTGTCCCAAATTTGACTGGAAAATAAAACTGAGCATCTGGCCATTCAGATGAGACAATAAACCAATACCTACTTCCGGGACGTTATCGGCCGTAGCTACTTTCGTTTTCTCCGCATAGGCGGATAGTAGTTTGCACAGGACAGGAATGTCAGACCCCTGCCGGTGTCTGCACTAGTGGGTCACGGTTAAGTATGTGTAATTAAATCCCATGTTCAGCATGCATTTGATGCACTGGAAAAGAACCCATGGCAACAAAAAGGTTGTCCTCAGGCAAAATTCTGTAAAAAAAAATCTACTTTGATAGGAACACAAATACACAGGCAAGCAATCAAGGCATGACTAAGCATGTTGGTCAAGCATCTGCCAAGCAGATATGGTGTAGCGTTTATGGATTTGCCTGAATGCAGTGACGTCTCCTTAAGAAACTGAAACCAAAACTGATTGATTCTCTACCTTCAACTACCATTTCCATCTTTGCACTGACTCATTAACTGAACCAGTGACACGATGCGGACTGGTGGCCTAGTGGTAATGCATCTGCCTAGGATGCGAGAGAATCTGAGTGCACGGGATCAAATCCCACATTCTACAGTATTTTCTCCCCTTCTCAGAGAGAGAGAGAGAGAGACAGAGACAGACAGACAGACAGACAGACGAACAAGTAGAAGCATTTTGAAGAAAAAACTAGACCTAGATTCAAAAATGCCATTCAAAATAGATTATTGGTCTTCCACATGACATACCACATGTACACAAACAGCACGTGTGCACACAAACACCCAAATAAACAATTAGGCACAGAGAGAGAGAGAGTATGGTCAATATCTTAAAACATCTGTACAGTATTAAAAAAAAAAAGCCACTCACCTGTGAAGTAACCATAATGCTGAAGGTGTTTCTTCATGAAACTTTCATATGGATTCTGTAGAGAGAAAAAAGAGAACACTTTAGAATTAAATTATCATGAGTTTCGGTAATAACAAATCTAATGCAAAATATAAAATTTCAACAGAAACAAAGATATGATTATCACCAAAGAAAAAAAAATTGTATGAATATATGACAATTAATTTGTTTTTTCTTGTGTGAGTACTGAGTCTGCACACACAAATGTGTTTGAATGTGTGTGTGTGTGTGTGTGTGTGTGTGTGTGTGTGTGTGTGCATGTAATTGTGTGTGTGATTGTGTCTGTGTGCATGAGTGTATTTTGTATGTGAGTGTGTGTGCATGCGTGTGCGCGCGCACAAACTGAAATACAGCAAACAAACAAAATACAGTAAATTGAAAACAATGTCTGGTTGTTTGAACCAGTCAGGAACTATAGACTCTCACCTAGTCTGGCTCTATAACTAAGTAATTATTGTCTGTCATGATATATATATATATATATGTTTGTTTGTTTTTTCATTTTCTATGTATTTTCTTTATTTCTTGCATTTCTTTATGAATTTATATGCATAAGAACAATGTTAACGTAAAATTTTAAAAAAAGAAGAAGAAAAAGAAGTTAAACAGTATTCATTGTCATCAGCGTGGGGCTCAGTACAGGCAGTGTCCTGTGGATGTTGAATGAGAACAGGCACCACCGAGCACCAGCCAGGTGACTCAGCAATGGTGTTCACTGGTGTGTGGCCTCACTTTGACCCACATTGATTGCTCTCTGTGGACTGGCAGCACTGAGATTGTGCCAGAATTAGTCCAGCACTGAGTGAGGAATTTGGGATGGGCAGTGTCAGAGTAGTGCCAATGGAATGGTGCAGAAGATGGGGACAGTTAAAAAAAAAAAAAATCAGGAAAAGTTCTGCCAATCTGGGTCAATGATAAAAAATGGTGGGCAAAGTAACTGATTGATCATAGTTTTGTTTTGATCACTTTGACACTGAAGTTGCCAACAGCATTGGAAGTCAATACCCAGGTATCAAAACTGAGTGAATGACAAACTGGTTGATCCCAATTTAAACTCAGCTAGAGCCCCACACCCATTCACACCATTCAACCTCACCCTCAAAGTGCCTTCAAACATTGGTCTAAAAGATGATAGTCTTTGTATATGATTTTATCGTTTGGCTTGACTATTAAAATCTGGTAAGTGCGGACAATCAGAATTTCTTATGTTGAATTAGCTTATCTTACACTGACACGGATTCCCAACTGTGACTGATTTGAGTTTGTCCACTACTATCTGATCCCTGTACACTCAGCGACAGACTCAGTCATGTTCAGCTACTGGCAATATTTCCAACTACTGTTGACGACTGAGAACTATAAATATATCAGTTAACATACTAGTCTGACACAGCACAATATATATATATATATTTTTTTTTTTTTTTTTTTCAGCAGGACTAAGAAACAGATTCAAAATGGTGGTGTAGACAGATCTGGTCTTTGTTGGTCCTGATAATCTTCAATGGCTTTTGTGAAACTGAGGTGTCACACACACACACACACACATCCACCCACACAATCTCGTTGGGGGCATAATGATTTATGTTTGAACTGAATTTATTATTGAATAAAGAAAAGCCATTGTCTTTCTTATTATATTTCCCTCAATAAATTAAATATGTTCAATTTTGAAAATTGTATCAAATTCTCCCTCACACACACACATTCACACACCTGTACCACCACCACCACAGCAACTTTCAATTGACTCTTAAGAAAATAGACTGAAAGTGCCAATATTCATCAGCATCAACAACCGGTTACTATCAGCAGAAGCGGAAGAAGGTTTGGGGCAGGAGGCGTACAGGAATGCAAGTGGGACTGTCGGACTTACAAGGGCCAGCTCCTGGTCACTGTTGTTACCCTCCTCTGGCGGCCACATCTTTGGAAACTTCTGACACGTGCTGTGACTTTATAACTGTTCCAGCTGCTGTTTATATCCTACAACCTACACGATACTCTTGGACTCATCGTCACAGCGATGCAAGGGAGAAAACACAAGTGGATAGTCACTGTTCGAGTCAACCAACATTGACGGTAATTTTCAGGTGCCCGTTATCATTATCATTCATATCGTATTTTGAAACAAAGTGAACCTAAGAACAGTCATGAAAAACGAAAGGAAAAAAATGTTCGATGTTCTGAAATAGACTAACTAAAATATTAACATATTTGAAATATTTCTATCTCAACAGAAAACTTAGCAAAACAAAATAAAGTTTTGGAGAGCCATGTTGAGACGGCAAATAACGCAAAAAGACGCCAAGTATTTATCCGATCATAAACTGTAGTTCTGAATCTAGATCGATTTAAAGATATAATCTCCCCTTGAAATCAATTCGGCAAGTTTGGCAACTAGTGTGTTTTGGGGTGTGTGAGTGGTGTGCATAGAGATAAAGAAACATTTGATACACATTTATTCACAATATTTACAATAACACACAGGGCGTAGTGATTCAAAGTTGCCAGCCAGTCTGGAGTAAATAAAAGTAGGACAGGTGGTTGTGCAGAAACGGAACAAGGCAAAAAGTGTGAATCTTTTTCTTTTCTTTCTTTCTTTTTTTATGAATAAGTACGATTTAATTTGATGTATATAACAAAAACGGAACAATTTAATGACATTAAACAAATCGAACAGGCCCCCTTTAAAAAAAATGTCATTACTGTTATACGTTTTACCGAAATTCTCTCGAAACACATCTTCACGTTTTCTTTCTCCGCACACAGCAACACAACACCGTGCAATGTGAGCAAAACTAAACAGTGAAAAGATCGTATTCATATCATATGTATTTAATTGAATAAATTAAATGTATATTGTCATCATAATTAGAATATGTGGAAAGAACTGATTTTTTTTCTTTCTATTTTGAAACCAGATTTGATTCGACAAAAATTTATTCCAGAGAAAATGAATATGACAGTGCAATGTCAATCATAAGAGTATAACTAACCCGTGAAAGATCGCATTTAATAACAATATGAAATAATGCAATTTCAAAATAAATTTGAATGAATAAACAAAACATTATCATTATAAACGGGATGTGTGGAAAGAACTGATTTTTTTTTCTATTTTGAAACCAAATTTGATAACTACAAAATTTATCATTATATAAAAAAAAAAAATTGTTAGATTTTACCCCGTCCCTCCTCCACCCTCCTCACCTGTCACAGAGAGAGAGAGAGAGAGAGAGAGAGAGAGAGAGAGAGAGATGTTGCTTTATATATATATATATATATATTATTATTATTTTATGGGCATAAATTGTTAATACGGTGTGCAAAAAAAGGAGAAAAAAAAAGAAAAGAAAAGAAGACATAAATCACTTATCCAGCCTCTTCTTTTTTTCTATCTGCATTTGTCTTATTCTTTATAAATAAAATGAAATAAAACAGAATGAAAAAAAAGTCAATGTACTGGTTTGAGAATAACTGTCTGACTTATCTTTCCTTTCCTTTCCTTTTGTCCCGTGACCCACCGGGTCGTGGGGGGGACACAAGGGATGCAGCGGACGTCACTCTCCTCCAGCCTGGTCTGCTCTCGGCCTCTGACACCAGCTCTGGCATCTTCAGATGAGTCCAGGTCTTGACGTCATCTGTCCAGCTTCTCCTTGGTCTTCCCCTCTTTCTTCCGCCCTCCATGGTGCCCTGCAGGATGGTCTTGCACAGGGTGTTGTGGCAGCTCACTTGGCCAAACCAGGCCAGCTTCCTCCTTTTGATGGTGGCCAGGAGGGGTTCTTGATGTCCAGCAAAGGCTTCGACTTTGCTCCGGACACAGTCGTTGGTCTTGTGTTCAACCCATGAGATGCGGAGCATCTTTCAGTAGCATTTCATCTCAAATGCTTGGATCCTCTTTTCAAGCTCGGCTGACAGTGTCTAGCTTTCGCATCCATACAGGAGAATGGCGAGCACAAAGGATCTGTACAGTTTGAGTTTGATGGCAAGGGAAATGCTCCTGCTCCTCCTGATCTTGTCCAGTTCTGCCATCGCTGATGTTGATGTTGCGAGGCGGATCTTCAGTTCTGTGTTCGACCTGCCGTCCTTTGTAAGTGTTGCTCCCAAGTACTTGAAGGCTTCCACCTTTTCAAGTTCCTGGCCATTCATGGTGATGCTGGCGTGGGCGTTGGTGTTACTGTTGTATCTTTATGAAGTGAAAATTGCAATCCATGGAAGGCATTTGTTCCTTTCTTTCTTTCCTGCTTTCTTTTCTTCTTCTTTTATGTCTTTTTTTCTGCCCCATCAACTGCACCGTTTCAGTGGCATTACTCCCATGCCGCTCATTTAGATTCCCCCATACACGGCCACACCCGGGTTTGTCCGTCACAGTTCCAGCGTCGGCAGTCCGCAGGGAACCAACGATGTTAGGTGACCAGGAGGCCACACACCAGAAGAGACCCTGCACTGCTGCTGAGTCACTTCGGTTGTGTTCAGTGGTGCCTGTTCTGATTTAACGTACTTAGGACACCACCTACTAAGCCCCCTACTAACAACAATAATGGCTTAGTCACGGAGCCACACTGAGTGAGCGTCCCTCCCAGAGTGGAGACCGCCACCACGTCCCTCAAACAACAGCCCCCCCATGAATCTGCTGACACTGAACACATTGACAGGACTCACCCCAAGCACAGAAGTGGTGGGGTATCGAAACTGAGGTCACCATGAGAGCAGGGCATGAAAGGCCACAGACTTTAAGACTGTATTGTTTATATTGATGATGATGAAGGAGGAGGAGGATGACGATGACGGTTTTGCTATGGAGGTCCATTTTGGTTTGGGACTGCGTGACAAGGCTGTACTCTACACTTCCTGTCATAATGATATCCTGGCATTAACCAGGCCCGAGAGATACAGACACTTCTTTCTTTCTCTCTTATCTTCCCGCATTCTTTTTTCTTTTCTTTCTTTCCCTCTTCCCTTTCTACCTTCTCACAAATGCTAACCACCAACGTAAGCTAACAAACTCTTGCCACATATGAAAGTTGCCAACAATTGTTAGCATTTGAATGTTAGCTCACATATATGTTAACCACAAACGTTAGTTATGAATGTTAGCCACGAATGTTCACTAGCAAACGTTAGGTACAAATGTAAGCTTGTAAATGTTAAGTTTGTGAATGTTAGCCGATGAATGTCAGCTTTTACAAACATGCTTTTGATAGTAAACCATAAACATTAACCATGAACATTAGCTCATGAACGCTACCTCACAAAAGGTTGTTGTGGGTTTGTTTTTTTGTGTGTGTTTATTTCAGTTAATGTTAGCCTTTTAATGTTAGCTGGCAAATGTCACAATTATAAACATTACCTTACAAATGCTATGTTATTAATGTTATCTTGGACACATTATCCTCCTATGGACAGTGGGTGATAATAAAGTTGACAGCAAAGTTGGCTGTAAAGTTGACACAGGACAGAAGACAGTAAAGCTGAGATATAAAGTCATTTTCTCTTTTTCACACACACACACACACACATGCACACACACAATGTAAACATATACAAGCACATGCACATGTGCAATGGCAGATCCCTTTGTCTCTCTCTACTGACATTAATCACTTATTGAAGTTATCAAGTCACCTCTTACATTTGTGTTACTTATCACAGAAAAGCAAAAAAAAAAAAAGAAGAAAAAAAAGTCTGATCCGAGTGGGTTGAAAATTAATGCCAGTCTTTTTGTTATGAAATAATTGTCCACATATGGAGTTGGTTCATTTCTTTTGTCTGTCTGTCAGTTTTCATAGACATGTCTTTTCTATACACTGAAGTCATATTCTAAAATCTACTGTTTTCAATGTGTAAGATCTGTCTAAACGAATAGTTTCCATAGTACATTTGGACTGAAGCCCCATTACCCAGAATAAATTTGCTGCTTCTGGCAGATGTGTACATCAAAATGACTTCCTAGGAAGTTTCAATTTGAAAAAAAAAGACCGTTATTGATCAGTATGTCAACATGTCAAATAAAAATGCTACATTTTGTGAATAAGAAAATTTAATAAGAATGTAACTGTAACCTGACTATGGAAATATTTTTGGCTTCTTTGTAAATAAGAGGTCAACAGAGATGGCATTTCCAGAGAAAACTTAGTTTTTAAAGTTTACCATGGACACACACACACACACACACACACACACTGAATTTGTCCCCATTTTAAGCCAAATAAGATGTCAACAGAGATGGTATTTCCAGAGAAAACTTATTCATTAAAGTTTATCTTGGACACACACACACACACACCAAAAAACACAGCTATTCCATCAATTCTTGTTGTGCCACAAATGCACCCGGGTTGTGACTGTCTCAGAACACTCAAACCAGCCTGGATCAGTATTAGGGAGCTGGTTTAGTTCCACATGGTTCTGTGGAAAAAAAAAAAAAACTGTCTAAGAACAACACTGTGGA
Organism: Babylonia areolata; assembly: GCF_041734735.1. NCBI lineage: Eukaryota > Metazoa > Mollusca > Gastropoda > Neogastropoda > Buccinidae > Babylonia > Babylonia areolata. The sequence continues at coordinate 5,722,024 of NC_134885.1, read as the reverse complement.
GTGGTGGCCTAGTGGTAACGCATCTGCCCAGAAAACAAGAGAATCTGAGTACACAAGTTTGAATCTCACACAGGCAAGGTTGTTTTTTTTTCTCCCTCCATTAGACTTTAAGTGGTGGTCTGGGCCTAGTCCTTTGCTTCAGATGGTAAACTGAGGTTCTGTGTGTAGCATGCACTGAGTGCAAGTATAAGATCCCATGGCATTAAAAAAAAAAGAAAAAAGTTGTCCCTGGCAAAATTCTGTAGAGAGATTCACTTTGGAAGTAAAGCAAACACACTTGCAGGCAGACCAAAGGAAACAAAACACAGGTGGTACTGCATTGTAGCGAAACGCTTTCCCTGGGGAAAGCAACCAAAATTTCACATTGAGGAATCTGTTGTGACAAGAAATACTGTAAAAACAACAACAAAAACAAAACAAAATATTGTCCAGGCTTGTATGAGTCACATGATTTATTTTCAGAGAAACAGACACACAGTGTCACAACATTTGGTTCAAGAGAACATCAGATTCACACTGAATAGAACACATAGACACAGGGATGTACATGTAGATCCACAACACTCACTTTTGCCACTTCCAGCTGCACGCATTCTCACATAATTATGTGCAACAGTGTGATGTGCTGCTGAAAACTGTGCAAGACCTCATAACATGAGTGCAGCAGTAAAGACACTTGATCAAGATGAGATTTATTGTCCTCTGTTACATGTTAGTGTATGTGTGTGTGTGTGTAGATTGCTAGTCACATTTTAGAGTGCATACGTAACACTCATGTAATGTGGTATGTATAAAACCATGTGTTTCGGAAAGCACCTACAGCATATTCCTGGATAGAGTGCTACATCAATATCCATTATCATTCTCATTATTATGTTACCTCATTAATGTGACAACAAGACCACGCTGTTCTGTGAGTCCTGCACTACATTCTGCAACTGGTCATGTCACTGAACTGGTGCTTTGTGGTACTCGGAATACTGTGCACTGAATACCTGGGAAATAAATACATTTGTCATTCCCTCGTTCCCGAGATGCTGTGCATTGAATACCTGGGAAATAATTACATTTTTCATTCCCTCGTTCCCGAGATGCTGTGTATTGAATACCTGGGAAATAATTACATTTTTCATTCCCTTGTTCCCGAGATGCTGTGCATTGAATACCTGGGAAATAATTACGTTTTTCATTCCGTTGTATCAGAGATGCTGTGAATTGAATTACTGGGAAACAATTACACTTTTCATTCTTTTGTATCAGAGTTATTGCATGTGGGTGAAAAGTGAGTGTGACAGCGCTTTGATTTGTCTCTGCACAAAATGCAGTGCTATACAAATAGATTTATTATTATTATATTTTTCAAAGTACAGGTTTCTTTGTGCAGGGGAAACTGAGTTGGTGAGCTGACAGTGAATGGGAGCCCCAATGTACACAAAATATTACAATATGTGCATAATATATATAAATGAAGTGTACAGAGTATGAAACGTTTAATATGCTATTGTCCACAACATGCATTTGATACAAGAAAGTCTTCAGAGCAAATATCAAAACAATAATACAGTTTTCATACATATGATGATGTATCATTAATTGTATGTGCAGGAATTATATGAGCATGTTAAATGCGAAGCATCATAATTAATGACTAACTGCACACACACACACACACACACATATGAATGTAAGAATGTTTCATGAGCATTTTTCTTGTTGCTGCATCCATTCACACACAAACACACACACACTTCTTTCTCTCTGTCACTCTCTTACAACCTTAAAACCATACAAATCAAAGACATCAATGCTAAAACAGTGAAATAAGATCTTAAGAATCTTCAGATCTTGGCATCACTCCAGTGAACAACTGCAAAACGTACAGTGCTTTTCTTTGCACATTAGTGAACCATGTTTCTACAGATCCACATAAACTGTGAAAGAGAATTCTTTCAGATTAAAACAAACATGTTCCTCTGTTCATGGCAGTACAGGTCCAAACAAAACTGACATGTGTATATTATAAATGTTTAGGATCATAATACACAGATTAAAAATCAAAATTTTCATTAGATAATTCTTACAAATGCAACCAAATTGATTCCTCTGTTCATGTTCAGAAAATTCCAAACATGTTTTCCACATGTATAAAAATACAAAGGTTTTCAATCATGTGACACATTGACAAAAACTAGTTAAAACAGAAACAAACAAAAAAAAAAAGAGTTTTCAATTACTATCTCAATCAAAAATCATTTTTCAATTATGGTTTCATTCAAAAATCAGTTTTCAATGATAATTTTAGTTTTCCATCTTTCATATCTGAAGACTTGAGATCAGTTTCAGCAAAGCATCTTTTAATGCTTTCCTTTTGTGTGTATTTTAGTGATTCTGTTTCTTGCATGTTAAGGAAATTCAGATCAATACAAAGCCGGGCTTTCTTCCTTACCCTGTCTACAAAAATCACATTTCTTTCTCTAAAGACAGTGCACCTGGCATTATGCATATACATACACTTATATATGAAGGAAGACATGCAAGCATGCAACACAGTACTGTAAATCACAACACCGACACGTTGGAACAAATACATACAAAAATATGACAAGTGGAATAATGATAACAATGGATATATATATATTTGACACCATGTCATTCCGTCTAACAGTAACAGACCCTGCATGATCAAAGCCCATCAATGCCCTGAAAATAAGAAAACAAAACGAATCGGAAAAAAAACCCCATTACACATTACTGCCGACTCTCAGTTTGCTGAACAAACTAGCGTCAGTGAACATTAGAGATTTCAATGTTCTGGATACACCATTATTTCCTTGGAAAAAGGCACACCTTTCCCTCATCATATATATATATATATATATATATATATATATATATATATATATATACATGTAAAGAGAGAGAGACACACACACACACACATACACTGTCATACAAGTTTGACAGACTGAAGGAAGACACTATAAATAAAACACACACAAGCACCACCCAACTCATCTCATACTGAATACGCACACACACACAAACACAACACGCACTGTACACACACGTGCACGCACGCACACACACACACACAAACACATCACACACATAAACACAACACACACACAATCCAATGAATTTTGAGGAACAAACTGAGATGCCGTACAAATGAGGATCAAGCAGACAGAAAAAGGCCTTTCCAGCCAACATAGGTTGTTGGTCACCGATACATCAAGAAGACAGGGACATGAAGGGGTAGATGCAAGGCAACACATTACTATCAGCTGCTGACAGATAGAAATGTACATATCTATCTATCTGTCTATCTATCTATATGTACACACACACACACAACATATATATATAGATAGATAGAGACAGAGAGAGAGAGAGATCTATCTAGACAGACAGACAGATAGATAGAGATATATAGTAGCGGAGGAAAACAAGTGTAGGTAACAGCTAAACAACCCTTCTGTTACCTAAAAATAACTTTGCAAAGATAGAAAAGAGAAATGAAGAAATAACAATAGAAATCCTTCAAAGACTGCTGTTGGGGGCCATTTGGATTCTCTCTGATGGAGACGGCCTATTGTATGCCTTACTGCCTGAACCCCCTTTGTGTGTATCTATCGCATGCAGAAGATAAAATATGCATGTTAAACATCCCGCAATCCACGTCAGCGTTTGGTGGGTTACGGAAACAAGAACATACCTTGCATGCACCCTCCCTGCTCCTGAATACAGAGTATGACTGTCTACATGGTGGGGATGAAAACAGTCATACACATAAAATCCCACTCACCCATACAAGTGAACATGGGAATCGCAGCCCACGAACAAAGAAGAAAGCAGAGGAAGAGAAAAACAACGTTAAAAGCTCCGTTAAAACATTATAAAACAAGAGAGGCAAGGCCTTCAAGACTCACTTGTGATACACTTAGAATCCAAGCTTTTTATGTATTGAGTATAATTTCAAAATGTAATGTTTAAGATGAGAAAGATCAGTTTAAAGCAAATTAAGTCCCCTAGCATTAAGTAATTTCCTTTTTTTACTATCTGCACCAAAACGTTTGCAAAATAAATAAAACTTCCATGCTTAGCAAAAGAAGTTCCTGTTTGAACAAAAAAATGATAATAATGACTGCTCTTCTTGTTTGTTGGGTCAGAATATCAGATCAAAGTGCCAAGTTTAGAGAATACAAAAAATATAAATATAACAGTAAATGCAGTTTGCATATAATTAGGCTTCTTTTTTTTCTTTCTTTTTTTTGTGCCCATCCCAGAGGTGCAATATTGTTTTAAACAAGATGACTGGAAAGAACTTAATTTTTCCTATTTTTAATGTGTAATTTGGTGTCAACTGACAAAGTATTTGCAAAGAAAATGTCAATGTTAAAGTTTACCACGGACACACACACACACAGACGACCAAACACCGGGTTAAAACATAGACTCACTTTGTTTACACAAGTGAGTCAAAAAAGTCCAGTTCACCCACATCCAGCCCACTCTTGTCTGGTTCCCTTGCTCAATGCCTTGGTGAACCTGCACACTCCAAAGACAGCCAACAGCTACATCTTGGGACTGGGCTTGAAATGGGCATCAATCAATTATTGGAAACGACACCCATAAGTTTCAGTTTCAGTTTCTCAAGGAGACGTCACTGCATTCAGACAAATGTCTGTGAGGGTCTGGGTTCCAGTCCTGCTCTTGCCCTTTCTTCTAGGTTTGACTGGAAAATCAAACTGAGCGTCTAATCGTTTGGATGAGACGATAAAAAACCCATATGCAGCACACACTTGGCGCACTGAAAAAGAACCCTTGGCAACGAGAGTGTTATCCTCTGGCGAAATTCTGTTGAAGAAATCCACTCTGATAGGTACACAAATACATATGCATGCACTCAAGGCCTGACTAAGTGCGTTGAGTTATGCTGCTGGTCAGGCATCGGATGTGGTATAGTAAAAGTACCCATGTCTTACTGATCTCAGCTGTATTCAAACAGGTGAGGAACAGGTACACATCAAGTCACTCCATTTTATCATGCTGTGCGCCGAATGCCCACAAGCTGAAAACTGAAATGGGGATTCTATCTTTTTTCACACGTGTGAGTGTGTGTGTGTAATCATGGACATTTCACTGCAGCTGGAAACCCAGCTTACAGATCTTGCCTTTCTTTTCCCCAAAGCAACTGTTTTCCGTTCTCCCACCCCCCCCCCCCCCTTTTTTTTTCTAAGGGCTTTGTGTGTGGGTTAAACATGCCCCACACCCCACCAGTCCCAAAGAAGCCATTTTCAATAAATAGTGTGCAAGTAAAATGGAAGGAAAGACTTTTGGCAACATGAAGTGAGATTTTCTCTCAGGTACACACATACACTTGCACACACACACACTTACACAATCACACATGCTATCATACACACACACACAATCTTACACATGCACGCGCGCACACACACACACACACACACAAACACACACACCTAAACACTTAATCATACGCACACACACACACACACACACATCGTAATTAAAAAAAAAAAAAAAAGTAACCCTTGCTGATGCCACTCTTCCACACTCCCAGAAGCTTTCCCTGCACTCAGACTCTGCCAGTCCTGATGACGCTGACACATGCTGCTGACATCAACAGACCTCTCCCCATCCCTCCCTGCCCCCCACACCCCTCCCTCCCCTACACACCTCCCTCCCCCGCCATCTCGTCACTTCAGTCTGTACAATTGACAAGTGATAAGAGAATTCTAAAACCCCTCTTGCAGTCAAGTCAACACTATGCACAGAGCTATATGGTCCACTGATAAAATGCAGATGGCTGTTCAATGAATGTACAACACTTCACTCGATCAGTTCACATTATGCACAGAGCTATACAGTGAACGTAAAACCCTTCATTCAATCAATTCACATTATGCACAGAGCTATACAGTTCATTGACAAAATGCACAGAGTTGTTCAGTGAATGTATAACCACCTTTCATTCAATCAATTCACATTATGCACAGAACTTTTCAGTGCATATGAATTCATCACAAACATGATTGTGCAAAAAAAAAAAAAAAAAAAAAAAAATCAGTGCATTGACATTCATGTCATAATATATATGCACAACCAGTCAGTGTTATAAATTAGCATGATGAACACATTCATGGAGTGACGACAACTGTGGGAGCACCCCACATGTTATACATATCCATTGATCCATTCCAAGCAGTTGCATGACCTGCAATTAAGTCAACACAGTCACACCAACCGTCCACCCCAATCTCTCCACACTTTCATCATTGACGCATTAACACATCAGCCATCCACCTCAATCTGGCCACCCTTTTACCATCAACATACTATCACACCAACCATCCATCCCATTCTCTCCACCCTTTTATCATCAACACACTAGCACATCAACCATCCACCCCAATCTGCCCACCCTTTTATCATCAAAACACTATCACACCAACCATCCACCCCAATCTCTCCACCCTTTTATCATCAAAACACCACCTTTCCACTGGCGACAATGGCACAGCAGGTACACGCAGATCTTTCACAATGCAAGTGGAATTACTCTGTGAACCATGTGTAAGTAATAACAATTTGTTCATAAACAAGCAATCTTTCCAAATGGTCCACGTCAATTGACCGCCAGAGCTCAGTAAACTTCTAATGACACGCACTTATAACCACTAAATCAAAACAAACCTGTCCCCACTGCTTTCAAATGCAAGTCAAAATCATGATTTCAAAACACAGACACCACAGGCATAAACCATCTGACCCAATTCCAGCTAAAAAAGGTGAAAATCAGAGCCGACCCATGACGGGTGCAATAGCCGAGTGGTTAAAGCGTTGGACTTTCAATCTGAAGGTCCCGGGTTCGAATCACGGTGACGGCGCCTGGTAGGTAAAGGGTGGAGATTTTTATGATCTCCCGGGTCAACATATGTGCAGACCTGCCCCTGCCTGAACCCCCTTCGTGTGTATACGCGAGCAGAAGATCAAGTACGCACGTTAAAGACCCTGTAATCCATGTCAGCGTTTGGTGGGTTATGGAAACAAGAACATACCCAGCATGCACACCCCCAAAAGCGGAGTATGGCTGCCTACATGGCGGGTTAAAAATGGTCATACACGTAAAAGCCCACTAGCGTATATACGAGTGAACGTAGGAGTTGCAGCCCATGAACGCATAAGAAGAAGAAGAAGAAGAAGAAGAAGAAGAAGAAGAGCTGACCCAAGCACCAAGATGTACATGTCTAGTCAGAGGATCTGGAAGACTTGTATTTTTGTATTTTGTATTTGTATTTCTTTTTATCACAACAGATTTCTCTGTGTGAAATTCGGGCTGCTCTCCCCAGGGAGAGCGCGTCGCTACACTACAGCGCCACCCATTTTTTTGGTATTTTTTCCTGCGTACAGTTTTATTTGTTTTTCCTATCGCAGTGGATTTTTCTACAGAATTTTGCCAGGAACAACCTTTTTGTTGCCGTGGGTTCTTTTACGTGCGCTAAGTGCATGCTGCACACGGGACCTCGGTTTATCGTCTCATCCGAATGACTAGCGTCCAGACCACCACTCAAGGTCTAGTGGAGGGGGAGAAAATATCGGCGGCTGAGCCGTGATTCGAACCAGCGTGCTCAGATTCTCTCGTTTCCTAGGCGGACACGTTACCTCTAGGCCATCACTCCACATTGTGGGCTCAGAACCTGGAGGGCCCATGTGGACAACCCTGAGGCTGCTGCCCTCAGTCAGTCAGGGCACAGAGCTGTGTCCTTTCCACTTCAGGCTGTCTTGTTCTGGAATGGAAGGACCACAGCAAGCATGTTTCACCATGCTCCTCTGAGTCACTGACTGGCCCTTGTCGACCCGAATCACGATCACATCATGTAGTTTATGATGTAGCCCATAGCAACCAACCATCCCTTAGGGCTTGTGATCCCCCCCTGACACCCCACCCCCTGACACCCCCCAAAAAGCCAACAACAACCAAATAATAAAGAATATATCAATCATGAACTGAGAAAAAAAAAAAAAAAAACCATGAAGAAAATGTCAATCATGAAATGAGGAATTCAACAACAAATCACAGAGAAAATGCCAACCATAAACCAAGAAATTAAAAACATATCATAAAGTAAAATGTCATTCAAGAAGTGAGAAATGAAAATCAAATCATAAAGAAAATGTCAAACAATTGGCCATGAAGTTATAGAAGTGGTTTTTGTTGCTTTAGGTTGCTGAGTTCATAATCAACATCTGTACACAGTGACTGTGATTCTGATAGAACAACAGGAAGACTATACTGACATTGACCCATGTTTCCTGACTCAGGAAACGAATGATAAGCATCCAATGGCAGCTATTAGTCAGCTCTACCCAGGTGGGCAGCCTGTTGTGCAAATGACTTTCGTGTTTGTGAAGCACTTAAAACTTGGGTCTGTGACTGAGGATAGGTGCTATGTAAGTAACCATATCATCATCCTCACGTTTTCCCCACATTTTTCCAAATATTTCCCAGGTTTTTCATAACTTTTCACATCTTTCCAATTTTTCCTGTGTTTCCTGCAAAATTCCTTATGTTTCCCACATACTTCCTCATAACTCCCACATATTTCCTCATGTTTCCCACATCTCTCCTCATGTTTCACACATCTTTCCTCATGCGACTCCTATCTTTCCTCATATTTCCCCCAAAACAACTCTGACAAGACAACAGTGAGCCCTTACCACCGCACACACCTGTCTCACTCACACCTGCCCCACTGTCATTGCACCTGGGTCTACTGCCCTACCCACAAGGTCTGCTCCTGTTCCAGAGTCTACAGCCACCCTGCAGGGCCAGTGAAGCACCTTGCAGCCCAGCCAGAGAGAGAGAGAGAGACAGAGGGCCGAGATCAGAGGTAGTCAGGGTTGGTCACTCCACGGAGAGATACTTCAGAGCTTTGATGCCGTACTTCTTGGACAGATCTCTCTGGAATTCACCTTTCAGGATCTTTAGGCACCTGTAACACACACCACATAAAAACTCTTTTGTGTGTGCTGACAAAAAAAAAACACACACACAAAAAGAAAAGATGAGGAAAACCTTCATAGCTCAGATGTAATTCTGTTTTCTAATATTTAAAAAAACAACAAAAAACAACACCCCCCCCCCCCCCCCCCCCCCCCCCCCCAAAAAAAAAGAAAAAAAGGGGAAAAAAGAAGAATAAAACAAATAGATAATGATAAAATATAATCATAAAATGAAAAAAACAACTCACATATGTAAACACACGCAATGACAATGCAGGACAGGTTTCACTAGAACTTCTTACATATAAATAAATGGTGAAAGAATGCATTTCTCATTTCTTCTGTGGTGTTCTGTCCAACAACATGCCTGCTTTCTTTTGGTTTTTAGTTTGGAAAAATCTGCAGGATGCATGTGCATGTTACAAGAGACTTTCCAAACTTAAACGAAAAGAGGTGTTTCTTTAGGTTTCCCATTATGAGAAAGAGAGAAAAAAAAAAAGAACAGCCCTGGTATGTTCCTGAAAGCAGACAAAAGCTGTTTTACTTTGTGGCATTTTCTTCCACTGGAAACAGAAGGCACTTCATGACTTTGCAGCTAGACCCATGGCATACCACTCATGTCAGGTCAAGGCTGTCAGTTTGGTTGGGTAGATGTTCAAGTAAATCACACAGACACACACAGTTGGGTAGATGTTCAAGTAAATCACACAGACACATCAACACAAGCTCATGTAAAGTTTGTTTGGGTAGATGTTAAAGTAAACCACACACACATATCAACACAAACTCAAGTAAAGTTTGGTTGGGTAGATGTTCAATTAAACCACACACACACACACATCAATGCAAACTCGTGTAAACTTTTAAAGTTTGGTTGGGTAAGTGTTCAAGTAAACCACAAAGACACATCAACACAAACTCAAGTAAAGTTTGGTTGGGTAGATGTTCAAGTAAACCACACAGACACACCAACACAAACTCAAGTAAAGTTTGGTTAGGCAGATGTTCTTGTAAACCACACATACACATCAACACAAACTTGTTATAAAGGTTGGTTGGGTAAATGTTAAGTAAACCACACACACACATCAACACAAACTCAAGCAAAGTTTGGTTGGATAAATGTTCAAGTAAACCACACACACACACACCAACGCAAACTAAAGTAAAGTTTGGTTGGGTAAATGTTTAAGTAAACCAATCAGACACATCAACACAAACTCATGTAAAGTTTGTTTGGGTAGATGTTAGTAAACCACACACACACACATCAATACAAACTGGTGTAAAGTTTGGTTGGGTAAATGCTCAAGTAAACCATACAGACACATTAACACAAACTCAAGTAAAGTTTGGTTGGGTAGATGTTCAAGTAAACCACACAGACACATCAACAGAAACTGGTGTAAAGTTTAGCTGGATAAATGTTCAAGTAAACCACACACACACACACACCAACGCAAACTCAAGTACAGTTTGGTTGGGTAAGTGTTCAAGTAAACCAAACAGACACATCAACACAAACCCATGTAAAGTTTGGTTGGGTAAATGCTCAAGTAAACCACACAGACACACCAACACAAACTCGTGTAAAGTTTGGTTGGGTAGATGTTTAAGTAAACCAAACAGACACACCAACACAAACTCGTGTAAAGTTTGGTTGGGTAGATGTTTAAGTAAACCAAACAGACACACCAACACAAACTTGTGTAAAGTTTGGTTGGGTGTTTAAGTAAACCAAACAGACACACCAACACAAACTCGTGTAAAGTTTGGTTGGGAAAATGTTTAAGTAAACCAAACAGACACACCAACACAAACTCGTGTAAAGTTTGGTTGGGTAAATGTTAACTCGTTTTACCCCCTGGGTGCATGCCTGCTACAACCCCCCAGGACCAGCACTACATGAGACCACTGTAGTAAAAAGTTGGGTTGTTGTTAACCAGCCGCCGTGGCGAAGTGGTTAGCGTCGCGGACTGACGGCTGGGAGGACGCGGGTTCGAATCCCAGCGGAGGTGGGTTTTTCGGCCCGTGGCCGGCTCCTACCCAGAGTTGAGTGTGCTGTGGGCTTAAATGGGGAGACTGGGACCACACAGTCGAGTGTCATCCACTTCAAGGATGCGTCTTTGGGTGTGTTGCTCTAATTACCTGACCAACACTGCAAGTGTCTGTATCTCTCGGGCCTGGTTAACGCCGGGATATCATTATGACAGGAAGCGTAGAGTACAGCCTTGTCACGCAGTCCCAAACCAAAATGGACCTCCATAGCAATATCGTCATCATCATCGTCATCCTCCTCCTCCTTCATCGTCATCAATATAAAAAAACAAAATAGTCTCAAAGTCTGTGGCCTTTCATGCCCTGCTCTCATGGTGACCTCAGTTTCGATGCCCCTCCACTTCCGTGCTTGGGGTGAGTCCTGTCAATGTCGTCAGTGTCGGCAGATTCATGGGGGGCTGTTGTTTGAGGGACGTGGTGGCGGTCTCCACTCTGGGAGAGACGCTCACTCAGTCTGGCTCCGCGACTAAGCCATTATTGTCGTTAGTAGGGGGCTTAGTAGGTGGTGTCCTAAGTACGTTAAAACAGAACAGGCACCACTGAACACCACCGAAGTGACTCAGCAGCAGTGCAGGGTGTCCTCTGGTGTGTGGCCTCCGGGCGACCTAACATCGATGGTTCCCTGTGGACTGCCGACACTGGAACTGCGACAGACGAACCCGGGTGTGGCCGTGTACGGGGGAATCTAAATGAGCGGCGTGGGAGTAATGCCACTGAAACGGTGCAGATGATGGGGCAGCAAAAAAAAAAAAAAAAAAAAAAAAAAAAAAAAGTTGGGTTGTTCACTAAAACAGCAAAAAATCGATGGAGAATTGTTGATTTAATTGGTCAAACAAAGCTTCGTTTACATGCTTACGGAATCCAAAAATGGCTCAGTTTAGAAGGTGAACCGTACCAAGAAAGAATAAACAAAATTGGAATAGTGTATTATTATATATTGACGGGCGCAATAGCTGAGTGGTTTACGCGTTGGACTGTCAATCTGAGGGTCCCGGGTTCGAATCACGGTGACGGCACCTGGTGGGTAAAGGGTGGAGATTTTTACGATCTCCCAGGTCAACATATGTGCAGACCTGCTAGTGCCTGAACCCCCTTCGTGTGTATATGCAAGCAGAAGATCAAATACGCACGTTAAAGATCCTGTAATCCATGTCAGCGTTCAGTGGGTTATGGAAACAAGAACATACCCAGCATGCACACCCCCGAAAACGGAGTATGGCTGCCTACATGGCGGGGTAAAAACGGTCATACACGTAAAAGCCCACTCATGTGCATACGAGTGAACACAGAAGAAGAAGGAATAGTGTATTGATATGAGAATACTTGTACCTGGTGCACAGAGAAAATAATCATGGTACCAGTTAACTCATACCTGGAGTAGACTGAATTAAAGTAAACCATATAGACGCATCAACACAAACTCATGTAAAGTTTGGTTGGGTAGACCACAAGGGCAAAATGAACACAAAGTGATGCAGAAGGTACAGTCAGCAGCAGACTCACTTTCTGTAGTTAGAGCTGGACCTGAACTTGGCAATGTCAAAGCTGGGGGCGTGAGGCATGTGGATGATGAAGGCATTGGGCAACACCACAAACTCATACCTGTACATCACAATACATCATAAATCACAACAGTACATCACACTAATATGTCACATATGACAACAACCATATATCACAACATGAGGCATGTGGATGATGAAGGCATTGGGCAACACCACAAACTCATACCTGTATACCACAATACATCATACATCACAACATACTTACAGCAAAGCACATTATTCATCACAACTATATTACATATCAGAACAATACATCATATTTAACATACATCACAACATAAGGTATACGGATGATGAATACATTGGGCAATACCACAAACTAATACTCATACATCATCATGATACATCATACGTCACAACAATATATCATACATCACACATCACAACACATATATTACAATACATCATACATCACAACATACATACTAATACATCATAACATACATCACAACCATACATCACAACATGAGGCATGTGGATGATGAAACCATTGAGCAACACCACGAACTCATACCTGTACATTAGAATACATCACACATCACAACAAACATACTGTAAAGTTCGGTCTATTGAGCGCACTGGTATATAAGCCGCACCCACTAAATTTTGGAAAAAACTGAACTTTATACATTCATAAGCTGCACTTATTTCCGGTACCAGAACACAAACTGATACTACAGAAAAGCTGTCAATACTGTAGGTTATGAAATAAACACAAGCGGGAACAACACAAAGAAAAGCAAGCGAAAATACTGCCAGTGCCACAAAAAAATAAGAAATAAACACAACGAAAATAAGATCCATAATTTAGGGATAGTCACATTTATTCAACATCATCCTGCTCACTGAATCCACTGAAATCTTCATCTTCAGTGTCCGAGTTTAAGAGAACCAGCACAGCTTCCTCTGCCATCTTGTCACTGACTTCAGCCTCGCTTTCACTTCATGAACATGAAGGTGGAGGTCGCTGCTGGTTCGTCGCTTGCACTGTCGTCTGCTGGGTCGATCGCCTTCAATTTGAAGGCTGCATCATAGGTATAACGTACCATTTTCGGCATGATGAGGGTGTACGCTTGAGCAGAGTAGCACTGAATGCTGATCTGAAGGCTTTAATGTGTGCGGATTTGATTTATAAAACGTGAACAGTTAGCACACTATCCTGAAGCTCATCCAAAAATTAATGGACAGAAATAATGATTTTGGTGAGTTGAAGGGCAGCTAAGAATAGACGAGAACGTGACACTTCCGGGATCGTTAAAATCCTCAAATAAACCGTATCATTGTATAAGCCGCAGAGGTTGAAGCTGGAGTAAAAAGTCGCGGCTTACAGACCGAACTTTATGGTACATCACACACCACAACACATCACACATCACAACAACCATACATCACAACATGAGGCATGTGGATAATGAAACCATTGAGCAACACCACGAACTCATACTTGTACAATACATCACACATCACAACAAACATACATCACACACCACAATGCATCACACATCACAACAATACATCACACATCACAACAACCATAAAACACAACATAGGGCAAGTGGATAATGAAACCACTGAGCAACACCACGAACTCATACTTGTACAATACATCACACATCACAACAAACATACATCACACATCACAATACATCACAACAATACATCACACATCACAACAACCATAAAACACAACATAGGGCAAGTGGATGATGAAACCACTGGGCAACACCACAAACTCAAACCTGTACATCATCACAATAAATCACATATCACAATACATCATACATCACAACACAAATCACAACAAATATTCATCACAACATGAGGCATGCGGATGATGAAGCCACTGGGCAACACCACAAACTCGTACGTTTACATCACAATACATCACACATCACAACAAACATACATGATAACACATTATTCATCAACATACATACATACAAACACACATCACAACAATACATCAAACATCTCAACAAACATACACCACACATCACAAAATACGTCACAGATTATATGTGTGCAGATTTGATTTATAAAACGTGAACAGTTAGCACACTATCCTGAAGCTCATCCAAAAATTAATGGACAGAAATCATGATTTTGGTGAGTTGAAGGGCAGCTAAGAATAGACGAGAACGTGATACTCCCGGGATCGTTAAAATCCTCAAATAAGCCGTATCATTGTATGTATGTTGATGAATAATGTGTTATCATGTATGTTTGTTGTGATGTGTGATGTATTGTGATGTAAACGTATGAGTTTGTGGTGTTGCCCACAACAATACATCAAGCATCTCAACAAACATACACCACACATCACAGAATACGTCACAGCGTGAGGCATGTGGGTAATGAAGCCACTGGGCTACGCCACAAGCTCATGCCCGTACACCATCACGACACATCATACATCACGACAGACATGCACAGCAATGGGATCAAATATTCTGCTGAACAAAAGCACACACACACACACACACACACACACACACACACACATACACACACCTACAAACACATACACATATGCACACACACACACGCACAGACACTCATCCCACCCCACCCTTTAGGCCCTCCTCACTCCCCAAACCCCTCCCCCAACACACACACATGCGTCCAACAGCCAAACAAATGTAACCCTCCCACACATCAACCCTCCCCAACAACCACACACACACACACACATGTGAATGCTCACACACACAAACATGCGCATACATACACACACATGAACGCGTGTGCACACACACCCACGCACACCCACACCCACACAGAGACAGATATACACACATGCAAATGCATACACACGCACACACACACATTCGCCTCACACACACACACACACACATGCACAAACACACCCACAAACATACACCCACACACATCAAAACACACCCACACCCAAACATACACAACCCCACCCCCCCAGCCCCCCATACCCACACACCAACAACCCCCCTCCCACCACACACACACACACCCACACCAACACCCCTCTCTCCGCACCCCTCACACCCACACACACCTACCCCTGAGCATCCAGCTCCATAATGTGGGACACCTTGTTCCAGCCAAAGCCCATGAAGCGCTGGTCGAAGAGGGGAATGTCACGGTGCACCACCACGTACGGCTCAAAGTCCTGCTCCCATGCCACCTGACACACACACACACACACACAAACACACACACAAATGCACACACACACACACACACGCGTGCGCACGCAAACACACATACACACACACACACACACATGTACACACACACACACACACATAAACACACACACACAGATACACACACACAAACACACACACAAGAACACATACACACACACACACACAAACACATACACACCCACAGATACACACAAACACACACACACACACACACACACACATGTACACATACACACAAACACATACGCACACAGACACACACATATACACCCACAGATACACACACACATACACACACAGACACACACAAACACCCCCCCACACACACATACACACACCCACACCCACACACCCAGCAAATACACACATACACACCCACACCACACACATACACACCCACACCACACACACCCACACACCCAGCAAATACACACATAGACACCCACACCACACACCCAGCAAATACACACCCACACCACACACACACTGTCCTGCGTCAGTTTCAGTTCCTCAAGGAGGCGTCACTGCGTTCAGAAAAACCCAAATAATCCACCCCACATCTGTCAGGCAGAAGCCTGCAGCCGGTTGCATTGCTCGGACGGAAGAGCCTAGTATGGTCGTAACCCGCTACTAACTGTGTGTAGTATGGAACTGACCAATGACGTAGTTCGGTCAAGGTAAGCATTTAGTCACGTGTAACTGTCAAAAAGTTAAAACCAAGCAATGCAACTGGCACCTGGATCTAGACACCAAACTAGATCAATATCAAAATCTAAGTGGTCTTTGTGCTGTGTTTTGTTATTTGAGGGATGTTTAGGTATGTCTGTATGTGTGTTTGTGCTTGTGTGTGTGCATGTGTGTGTGTGTGTGTGTGTGTGTGTGTGTGTGTGTGTGCATGTGATAAACATGTATGTACATAGCTTCCATGTGTGTGCATGCATACGTGTCTATACATGGGTTTCAATTGTGTGCATGCATGTGTATGTATGCATCTGTGCGTGCATGTGTGTGTATGTGCAATGGTTTCATGTGTGAGCATGTATTCATTAGTTGTAGATGTATATGTATGCATGTGTTCATGTCATAAGTTGCTATTTGCTTGTGCATCTGTATATCTGTGCATGTGTGTGTGTGTGTATGTTGTCTATATCTGTAAAGGGGTGTGTATCTGTGTGTGTGTGTTATCTCTGTGTGTGTGTGTGTGTGTATGTGTGTGTGTGTGTGTGTGTGTGTGTCTGTGTGCACTATCTGTATCTATGTAAATGAACAAAGAAAGCACACAAATATGAATTTTGCATGCATGTGTATAAACTCATATGTCCGTGCATGCCTGTATGTGAATGCCAGCAAACAGTGTGCACACACTGACAACTCACAGGGTAGGGGGTGGTGGCTGTTCCCCACTTGGCAAAGTTGGTGGGGGCGTGTCCTTTCGGCCACACATGGTATCTGCAACATTGTCACCACATTTACGTCCAACTACAACAGACAACCTTGTCACCACATTTATACCCCAGCATAACAGACAACATTGTCACCACATTTATACCCCAGTACAACAGACAACATTGTCACCACATTCACATCCAGCTACAACAGACAACACTATCACCACATCTATATCCCAGTACTACAGACAACACTGTCACCATATTTACGTCCAACTACAACAGACAACATTGTCACCACATCTATATCCCAGTACAACAGACCCTGTTTCATTAATCCTTCCCAACTATACATAATGCATACAACAGAAAGTACTAAAAACCAAACAAAAAAGAAACCAAAACAAACAAAGAAACCTGAGAACAAAAATTCCGATCCTAAATTTCCTCACCAACACCAGAGACATTTAAGCCAGTGTTATGTCGTGTCCAGTCAAGTCGTTCCAGTCAAGCTGTGACCACAAAGACCCACCCCCCACCCCCCAACCCCATTAAAGCCCACTCGTATACATACAAGTGAATGTGGGAGTTGCAGCCCACAAACGAAGAAGAAGAAGAGGAGAAGACACCTGTATACTGACTCGAGACAACATTACCATCACCTCCAAACGATCAGACGCCTGTAGACTCAAGAGAACATCAAACAATCACACACCTGCAGACTGACTCAAGACAACATCAAACAATCACACACCTGCAGACTGACTCAAGACAACATCAAACAATCACACACCTGCAGACTGACTCAAGAGAACATCAATCACACACCTGCAGACTGAATCAAGACAACATCAAACAATCACACACCTGCAGACTGACTCAAGACAACATCAAACAATCACACACCTGCAGACTGACTCAAGACAACATCAAACAATCACACACCTGCAGACTGACTCAAGAGAACATCAAACAATCACACACCTGCAGACTGACTCACGAGAACATCAAACAATCACACACCTGCAGACTGACTCAAGAGAACATCAATCACACACCTGCAGACTGACTCAAGACAACATCAAACAATCACACACCTGCAGACTGACTCAAGACAACATAAAACAATCACACACCTGCAGACTGACTCAAGACAACATCAAACAATCACACACCTGCAGACTGACTCACGAGAACATCAAACAATCACACACCTGCAGACTGACTCACGAGAACATCAAACAATCACACACCTGCAGACTGACTCACGAGAACATCAAACAATCACACACCTGCAGACTGACTCAAGAGAACATCAAACAATCACACACCTGCAGACTGACTCACGAGAACATCAAACAATCACACACCTGCAGACTGACTCAAGAGAACATCAATCACACACCTGCAGACTGACTCAAGACAACATCAAACAATCACACACCTGCAGACTGACTCACGAGAACATCAATCACACACCTGCAGACTGACTCAAGACAACATCAAACAATCACACACCTGCAGACTGACTCAAGACAACATCAAACAATCACACACCTGCAGACTGACTCACGAGAACATCAATCACACACCTGCAGACTGACTCAAGACAACATCAAACAATCACACACCTGCAGACTGACTCAAGACAACATCAAACAATCACACACCTGCAGACTGACTCACGAGAACATCAAACAATCACACACCTGCAGACTGACTCAAGAGAACATCAAACAATCACACACGTGCAGACTGACTCAAGACAACATCACCATCACCCTCAAGCACTGACCTGAATGTGAACAGCGTGCCCATGTCCAGCATGGACAGCAGCTCTGCCTTGGACTTGGGAAACTCCAGTCTGTAGCGCTGCGTTTCGAACGCCGGCACCACCAGGGCCTGAAGGGCAACACAGACATCCTGGCTGAAATGATGTGCGCTGACTGCTGTGCTGGTTACATATCATGTTACACAGACAGTGTCTGTAATGATGTACGCTGACTGCTGTGCTGGTTACATATCATGTTACACAGACAATGTCTGAAATGATGTACGCTGACTGCTGTGCTGGTTACATATCATGTTACAAAGACGATGTCTGAAATGATGTACGCTGACTGCTGTGCTGGTTACATATCATGTTACACAGACAGTGTCTGTAATGATGTGAACTGGCTGCAGTGTCAGTTCTATATCATGTTACAAAGATGATGTCTGAAATGATGTACACTGACTGCTGCTGGTTACAAGTCATGTTACAAGGATGATGTCTGAAATGATGTACACTGTTTGCTGTGTTGGTTACAATATCATGTTACAAAAACAATGTCTGAAATGATGTACACTGCTGTGCTGGTTACAAATCGTGTTACAAAGACGATGTCTGAAATGACGTACACTGACTGCTGCTGTTTACAAATCGTGTTACAAAGACGATGTCTGAAACGATATATGCTGGTTGCTGTGTTGGTTACAATATCATGTTACAAAGACAATGTCTGAAACGATATATGCTGGTTGCTGTGTTGGTTACAATATCATGTTACAAAGACAATGTCTGGAATGATGTGTGCTGACTGCTGCTGGTTACAATATCATGTTACAATGTCTGAAATGATGTGTGCTGATTGCTGCTGGTTATAAATCGTGTTACAAAGACGATGTCTGAAATGATGTACGCTGATTGCTGCTGGTTACAATATCATGTTATGAAGACACAGCTCTGAATTCAATGATGTCAACCACTGGCATGTAGTCTATCATCCTTTAAGATAGATGTGTATACACACACGCACGCACGCATGCACACACGCGCACTCACATGCGCACACACACACGCACACGCACACGCACACAACTACAACACATACTGTGAAATGACCCAAGAAGACTGTGAACTAACAAGAGAGGAAGGGAAGACAAGAAGAAAAGCTGAACAGCCAGACTGGACAAGAGGACACACACACCTTTCCCTCTGCACCAATGACCACGTAACACAGTACACATACACACAGAGAACTTTTTCTCTGCACCAATGACCACAGGACAAAGTGTATATATATATATACGCAAACACACACCTTTTTCTCAGCACCTATGTCCATCATGTTGGCGGCTTTCTTCAGGTACTCATACAGTCCATACATGGGCAGGAAGTCAATGTCCGACAGAAAGACGTAGGGTGTCTTCACCTGTTCCAGGGCCATATTCCTCAGGTAGTTGACCGGGTAGAATTGCTGTCACGCAACACACATATATTCTGATTGTTGGCTGGGTAGAATTGCTGTCACACAACACACATATATTCTGATTGTTGGCTGGGTAGAATTGCTGTCACACAACACACATATGTTCTGATTGTTGGCTGGGTAGAATTGCTGTCACGCAACACACATATATTCTGATTGTTGGCTGGGTAGAATTGCTGTCACACAACACATATATTCTGATTGTTGGCTGGGTAGAATTGCTGTCACACAACACACATGTATTCTGATTGTTGGCTGGGTAGATTTGCTGTCACGCAACACACATATATTCTGATTGTTGCCTGGGTAGAATTGCTGTCACACAACACATATATTCTGATTGTTGGCTGGGTAGAATTGCTGTCACACAACACACATGTATTCTGATTGTTGGCTGGGTAGATTTGCTGTCACACAACACATATATTCTGATTGTTGGCTGGGTAGAATTGCTGTCACAATGCACACGCATATGCACACACACACACACATATATATACTGCATGTTGACCGGGAATTGCTATCACAATACATACACACATATATATATATATATATATATATATATATATATATATATACTGCATGTTGATCAGGTAGAATTGCTGTCATAGCACACACACACACACACACACACACGCACGCACACACACACACACACACACACACACACACGCACACACACACACACACACACACATACACACACACACAAACACACTCGCATATATATACTTCATGTTCACTGCATAGAATTGCTGTCACAACAACTACCCTTCAGTATATTCACTCCTCAATCAGTTGTTATTATTGAGAACAGAAACGACATCAAAACATGTGATAAACATTCTTCACGCCCTCTTCAATATTCCTTGAACAAAAACAACATTAAAACATTCAACAAACTCTTCCCATCCTGTCTCTGTACACAATACGATAGCACAGAAATGACGCTAAAACATGTGATACATTTTCTCATCCAGTCCCTGTGTACGTTATTTTCTTCTTCTTCGTTCATGAGCTGTGACTCACACCTTCACTCGTAGAGACGAGTGGGCATTTTGTGTGTATGACCATTTTTATCCCTGCCATGTAGGTAATCATACTCCATTTTCAGTAGTTGCATGCTGGGTATGTTTTTGGGTATATCTTTAACGTGTGTATCTGATCTTCTGAACGTGTATACACATGAAGGGGGTTCAGGGTCTAGCAGGTCTGCACATCTGTTGACCTGGGATTCAAAGCAAGGATGCTCAAGACTGCAAGGCCAATGCTATAACCACTCATCTGTTGCACCCATCATCCCACGATACATCATCACACAGAAATGACATCAAAATGAACAATAACCTTCTCTCACCCAATCTCTTTACACAATACGATAGCCAATACTCTTGGAACAGACACATCAAATGTACAATACTTTTTTCACACCATCCCTGTACACGATATGATAGCCAATATTCTTGGAACAGAAAGAAAACTTTTTAAAAAGTCTGATAAATCATTCTCACACCATCTCATATGTTACATGATATGACAGCCAATAAACCACTCTCATCCCATCCCTGTACACGATATGACAGCCAGTAAACATCTCATCCCATCTCTGTACACGATATGACAGCCAATAAACCGCTCTCATCCCATCCCTGTACACGATATGACAGCCAATAAACCGCTCTCATCCCATCCCTGTACACGATATGACAGCCAATAAACCACTCTCATCCCATCCCTGTACACGATATGACAGCCAATAAACCACTCTCATCCCTTCCCTGTACATGATATGACAGCCAATAAACCACTCTCACCCCGTCCCTGCAAACGATATGACAGCCAATAAACCGCTCTCATCCCATCCCTGTACATGATTTGACAGCCAATAAACCGCTCTCATCCCATCCCTGTACATGATATGACAGCCAATAAACCACTCTCACCCCGTCCCTGTAAACGATATGACAGCCAATAAACCGCTCTCATCCCATCCCTGTACACGATATGACAGCCAGTAAACATCTCTCATCCCATCCCTGTACACGATATGACAGTCAATAAACATCTCTTGTCCCATCCCTGTACATGATATGACAGCCAGTAAACATCTCTCATCCCATCTCTGTACACGATATGACAGCCAATAAACCACTCTCATCCCATCCCTGTACACGATATGACAGCCAGTAAACCACTCTCATCCCATCCCTGTAAACAATATGACTCTCACCCCGTCCCTGTAAACGATATGATAGCCGATGTTCTTGCGAGACATGAGGGTCTCGGAGCCGAGGGCGTAGCGCAGGAACTGCTGCGCCTCAGCGTCGGACATGTAGAGGGCGATGCTGATGGGCCCCTCCCAGTGCCGGCAGATCATCTCCAGCATCTGCAACCGGTCCATGGACAGCTGGGCCACGAGCGTCACGTCATCGTCCTGAGGCTGGAAGAGATCGCGGGGGTGTCAGTGCTGGGAAACAGGAAGCATGGGCCTGGGTGGGGGGTGGGATGTGGGATGTGGGGTGGGGTGTGTGTGGGGGTGGGGTGGGAAGATGGTGGGTGTGTGGGTGGTGGTGGGTGGAATTGGAGGGTGATGGGTGGGGGTGTGGTGTGGGGGAGTGGGGGTGTGGGGAGTGGTGTGGGTTGGGAGGATGGTGGGTTTGAGTGTGTGGGGTTGGGAGGGGAGTGTGTGTGTGTGTTTGTGCGTGTGTGCTTATAGGTGGGTGTGTAGACATTAGTGTGTAGGAGTGGCGCTGGGAGGGGGAATGGGAGGGTGTCTGAGTGTGTGGGATTGGGAGGGGGTTGGGAGAAAGTGTGTGTGTGTGTGTGCGGAGGAGGGGGGGGGCAATGGGGGGGCATTGGTGTGTGTGTGTGTGTGTGTGTGAGTATGCGTGTCTGAGTGTGTGTGCATGTGTGTGTGTGTGTGCAAGAACACATGTGTGGGTGTATATGTAACTGCATGTCAGTGTGCATACATGTCTGCATATGTGCATTGTTTTACATTGTTCGTCAAACATGTTTTTTGCTCCTTGTACCACATAATCTTGGAAAAAAAAAAAAAAAAAAAAAGCAGCACCCCCCCCCCCTCACCCCCCCCCCCCCCCCAAAAAAAAAACAACCAGCAAATCCAAACCCACCTCATAGCTGTAGTCCAGGTAGTACAGGTGAGTGCGGTGGACCAGGTCCCTCTCCCTCCTGAAGTCGTAGCAGTCGTCATCGGTCAGCTCACTAAGCAGGTCCTGGTTGCGGGACGAGTCATCCTGGCCTCCGCAGCCGAAGAGCTCTCGACGCAGCAGGTTGCCGTCGTACTCCAGGAAGGTCAGGTACATGTTGCGGAAGAACTCCACATGCTTGTTCTTCACCTTCAGCTTCATCGGGGAGTTCCAGTGGATTATCTGGATGTGTTAACAAACACAGCGCAGTTGTATTGTATTGTATTGTATTGTATTGTATTGTATTGTCTGGAAGTGCGACAAATGCAGCATGGCAAGTTCATTGAAAAGTATTTGTATTGTATTGTATTGTATTGTATTGTATTGTCTTGTCTTCTACTGTTCACCTTCAGCTTTATTGGAGAGTTCCAGTGGATTATCTGGAGGTGTTAACAATAGAGTATAAAAGCAATCTGCTAAAGCACGCAGAACTGCTGAGAACAGAGCGTGTGTGTGTGTGTGTGTGTGTGTGTGTGTGTGTGTGTGTGTGTGTGTCCCACAGGTGTGGTCATTCTCACCTTGAGGTCAGACACCTCACTGTAGCACTGTTCACTGCGAGTGTTCTCGCTCAGCTGGACGTTCCACTGACACGGCAGTCGGTACACCAGGTATGGGTTCTGTTTGATCACCGTGTTGAAGATGTCCTGAAACACACACACTCCACTACACACTGCCTGAATCACACACAAACCACTACAAATCACATTAAACACACACACACACACACACACACCACTACACACTACCTGAAACACACACGACACGATCCACTGCACACCACTCCACACTGAAACGCACACTATCCGCTACACACTGCCAAAAAACACACATGCCACTACACACCACCTGAAACACACACATGCCACTACAAACCACCAGAAACACACACAATACACTACACACCACCTGAAACACTCTAACCACTACACACTACTTGAAACACACACACACACACTGCTACATACCACCTGAAGCACACAAAAACCACTACACACCACCTAATCACACACAATCCACAGCACAACACTCCACGCCAACTGAAACACACACAATCCACTACACACTGCCTTAAAACATACAAGCCACTACACACCACTTGAAACACACATACACCAGTACACACCACCTCACTCACACACACACACACACACACACACACACACCACCTGAAACACACACAAACCACTACACACCACCTGAAACACACACAAACCACCACACATCACCTGAAAAACACACAAACCACCACACACTACCTGAAACACACCACTACACACCACCTGAAAACAACAGGTACAAGAAGACATGAAACTTATTTTTCTTTCAACCTTTTGACAACTATTGCCCACAAACCACTACACACCACCTGGAAACCACAGGTACAACAAACAATACATGAAAACACTTTTTCTTTCAACCTGTTCACTCATCTGATCTACTGCACACACAAACAACACACTGAGACACACACACACACACACACACACACACACACACACACATTTCACTCCACACCACCTGAAACACACACACACACACCACTACACACTACCTGAAAAACACACACACACACACACCACTACACAATGAGACACAAATCAAGATTTATTTTCAAAAAATCAGGAACTCATGACAGTAAAAGAGAGGAGGTTCACATCTACTCACCTGATCAGCTAAAGACACAGACAACATGGTCATCAGTTCCTTCTCGGCAACCAGCCTCCACATCTGCATCCAACCCAGCTCTCGCAGCATCTTCAGGTCCAGGAGAATGACACCCGTGTTGAAACCTCGGCCCTGTTCGTACAGAAATATTTGGTGATACATCATCAAATCATAAATATAATTGTCAAAAACAGTGATAAATGTCACAAATAGCAGAAGCTTAAAATTTGTTTCTAAGGCTTTACCCTATTCAGCCCTGGGCTGTAATGTTTTGTGCTACCTCATCAATTCATAATCATAAATGTTTAAAAAAAATTTTTTTTTTAAGTGATAAATTTCACAAATAACAGAAGCTTAAAGTTTGTTTTCAACTATGACGGGCGCAATAGCCGAGTGGTTAAAGCGTTGGACTTTCAATCTGAGGGTCCTGGTTCGAATCTCAGTAACGGCGCCTGATGGGTGAAGGGTGGAGATTTTTCTGATCTCCCAGGTCAACATATGTGCAGACCTGCTAGTGCTTGAACCCCCTTCATGTTATATACGCAAGCAGAAGATCAAATACGCACATTAAAGATCCTGAAATTCATGTCAACGTTCTGTGGGTTATGGAAACAAGAACATACCCAGCATGCACATCCCCGAAAACAGAGTATGGCTGCCTACGTGGCGGGGTAAAAACGGTCATGCATGTAAAAGCCCGCTCATGTACATACGAGTTAACTTGGGAGCTGCAGCCCACAAACAAAGAAGAAGATGACGAAGTTTTCAACTAAGGTTTTGTTTAACCCATTCAACCCTGGGGAGCTTACTGCCTTGGCAGGCTTCCTTGCCGTGCGGAGCGATGGCCTAGAGGTAATGCGTCTGCCTAGGAAGCGAGAGAATCTGAGCGCACTGGTTCGAATCACAACTCAGCCGCCGAAATTTTCTCCCCCTCCACTAGACCTTAAGTGGTGGTCTGGATGCTAGTCATTCAGATGAGACGATAAACCGAGGTCCTGTGTGCAGCATGCAATTAGCGCATGTAAAAGAACCCATGGCAACAAAAGGGTTGTTCCTGGCAAAATTCTGTAGAAAAATCCACTTCGATAGGAAAAACAAATAAAACTGCACGCAGGAAAAAATACAACAACAACAACAACAAAAAATGGTGGCACTGTAGTGTAGCTATGTGCTCTCCCTGGGGAAAGCAGCCCGAATTTCACAAAGAGAAATCTTTTGTGATAAAAGAGAAATACAAATACAAATACTGATGAAGAAAAAACAGAAAATATAGTGCTTTTCCTCCTAATTACAAGTGGACACATCCAGATATACTATAAAAGTTTGTTCCCTTTCTTTGCGGTTTATGCATATGGAAGACTGTGAAAACCATTTTAATGAGATGAATTTTGACGCCAGAGCAATGCTTAGGCACAGGGCTCAATGAGTTGAAGGCTGTGGAAAGGGGGGAGTTCCTTTGAATACTCCCTGTCAAGGTGATGTGCTCACCAGGTCAGACAGGTTCAAACTGCAAGCAGTGTGTGTGTTCTGTCTGGCTGGTCCAGTTTTGTAACTGGTGTAGGGCTGACACCACCCCTGGCTCTGCACTGTGTATTATTTATCGGCTTGATGCCCTGGCCCTTCACTGTGCATCGTTTATTGCTTGAAGCCCTGGCCCTGCACTGTGCACTACTTATTGCTTGAGGTCCTGGCCCTGCACTGTGCATCGTTTATTGCCTGAGGCCCTGGCCCTACACTGTGCGTTACTTATTGCTTGAAGCCCTGGCCCTTCACTGTGCATCGTTTATTGCTTAAAGCCCTGGCCCTGACCTGTGCAATATTGATTGCTTAAAGCCTTGGCCCTGCACTGTGCATTACTTATTGCTTGAAGCCCTGGCCCTGCACTGTGTATTATCTATTGCTTAAAGCCCTGGCCCTGCACTGTGTATTATCTATTGCTTAAAGCCCTGCACTGTGCATTATTGATTGCTTAAAGCCCTGCACTGTGCATTATTGATTGCCTAAAGCCTTGACCCTGCACTGTGCATTATTGATTGCCTAAAGCCTTGACCCTGCACTGTGCATTATTGATTGCCTACAGCATTGACCCTGCACTGTGCATTATTGATTGCTTAAAGCCCTGACCCTCCTTTCAGCATTATTGATTGCCTACAGCCTTGACCCTGCACTGTGCATTGTTTACTGCTTACATACCAGCTAACTGCAAATGTTCAGATCAAGGCAATCAATAGAAGATAAAAATTGTACAATATTTGAAACCTGCATAAATAATGTTAAGAATAAAACAACAAATTGATACACATATAAGAGAAAGAGAGACATGGAGAGGAAAAGTGTCAGTGGGTGCATGGGCGTGCATGTGTATGTGTGCGTGTGTGTGCATGCAAGCACATGTGTGCATATGCGTGTATGTATGTATGCGTGCAAGTAAGCTTGTGAGCATAGATGTGTGTGAAGATTTTGTACTAATTCAAGAACGCATAAATGTGATATGATTGCCATCATTAGTTTAATTTTGACCATACTGGAAATGACGTATGGATGACATCCTAAAATTTCAGTGTCATGCAGGAATGTACGCATGTGCCACATTGCATGCTGTGTGTGTGTGTGTGTGTGTGTGTGTGTGTGTGCAGAGATAGACGACTCACCAAAGCTGGCCAGGGTTGATGGTTTTTCCACAGTTTCCCCAGATACCAATCTGACTGGTTCTCCACCAACCCAATAGCCTGAAATCACACACACACACAAACACACACACAACCACACACACACAATCACACATATTCACACGCACACACACACACACACACACACTCTCACTCACTCAAACACACACGCACCCAGATGCACACAATTCTTTAACTTTAGTACTTATTCGCAGAAGTTACTATTCTGGTCTTCCATGTATAAGAACAATTTGAAAAATTAACAGTGAAACTAGTGATTGCACTCTCAGAATAAAATAGACACAATACAATATGTAAAAAAAAAATGCATGTGCTCACTGAACATGGAAATTATACTTGCATGCACTGCATAAATCTATGCATATTAATATTCTGCCAGTTACACATTGGAATTTTTCACTCTTTCATACCCCCTATCCTCCCAGTTAGCCACTTACAGAAACACACACACACACACACACACACACACTCACACACACTTTTGGCATGGCAGGTAGCATGAAAGAAACAGATACTGACACAAACCTTGGAGGGCACGGGTGGGGTTGGGGTGGGGTGGGGGGTGGGGGGGAGTGGGATAGACACCTATATAAAAACACAGCCACATACAGTGTGCAGAACCTTACCACTGTGCAAATTTGCCTCACAACAACAACAGAACATAAAAGCCAATCAATAGACAGATAGAAAATACGAAAAAAAACTTAGCTGTAAGCAGTGCACAGGAACAGGTGTTGAGATGGCTGCCGGAAAAAAAGGGCGCTAGCTAGCGGGACAAAGGGGAGGTTACCTACTTCCAGGAGGTTATCGGCCATAGTTGCTTTCTTTTTCTCCGCATAGGCAGATAGTAGTTTGCACAGGACAGGAATGTCAGACCCCTGCCCTAGTTGGGTCACGGTTAAGTATGTGTAATTAAAGCCATGATTAAAGTGTCAAAAAGACGCAGAGAAATACCGCTAGCACATCTGAGTGCTGTAAACCGTCGCTGTCACTCACCTGTTTTCCTTTCAGCACGCGGAAGATTTTCCACAGCTCTGCTATATCCGTGGCAAATGTGACATCCGTGTCAAGCACAATCACCTGCATTTAGATATGTGAACACATTTACACAAACTTATTTACACTCACACACACATACAACTTACACACACACACACACACACACACACATGTATGTATGCAGTCATGAAAATTACACAAAGTTCACAGTGTCCTTGTCTTCTTTCAAACACACACACACGCATACACATTTACACACACACACACACACATATTCATACATACATATATGCAATCATAAGCCATCCAAATACCAGTACTGTGTCTTTGTCTCTTTAAACACACACACACACACACACATACACACACACACACCTATACATCTATGCAGTTATAAGCCATGTGAATACAGTATCTGTCTCTTTAGAGACACACACACATTAACACTCACACACACATGTGAACAAACACACTCATACATGTATGTAAACATGTATACAAACATGAACCAGTGAATGCACACACACACACACACACACAAACCCAAACACACACATGAACACACACACACACACACAACACACACACACACACACAAACACACACCTTTTCCAGATCGGCAGGAAGAGTTTTGGGCAGGGTCAGCTTCATCAGACCATACACTCCTGAGTAATGTCTGTTAGGTATCCATGTCACGTCAGGCTGAAAATCAACACAGCTTTCCATTTATTTAACCCTGCGACTGCTGTTGTGGTGTACACTCATCAATAAAGGTCTCACTCCTTCCTATCTTACTGATCTTCTACATCTGTACACTCCATCGCGACAGCTGCGCTCCTCATCTGACACTCACCTTCTCCGTATCCCGCGCTTTAATACCAAGACCGCGGGCCTACACTCATTCTCTTTCCAGGCCCCGTCCTCGTGGAATAAGTTCCCTCTTTTCCTCCACAGTTCGGTTTCTCTGTCATCCTTTAAATCTTCTCTTAAAACTACTCTTTTCACATCCTGATTGGCATCTCTATTTCATTCCTCTCCAGTTTGTGTGTCCCTATTGCGTGTGCACATGCAGAGAATGGCAAAACTGTGGTGGAAGTGATGACTGTCCCTTGATGCCTGTGCTGTTTCGTCCCAGTATACTTGTCCTATACGTATTTTTGTTTTTGTAAGTGCTTAGGGCTTTGGAAAGATTAAGCGCCATAAATGCCCATTGTTATTATTATTATTATTATAAAGGGCTGTCACCTCAAAGAGATAATATGGTGCTCACAAGTGAGGGTGTAGTCATCATTGTTTTTTTGGACTTATTCATCTTGATTATACATAGCTTTTCTTCAAAAATGAATTAAGTATATCTCTTAAAAGTACACAAAAAGTAGTAAATGCACTTGCAATTTCATGACATACAGATCTCATTTCATCAAAGTTGAGCTGTCTAGTGACTGACATGAACCCAGACAGAGCTGACACAATCACTTTGAAGCTTGTTTGAGAACTAGACCTGCTCACAACATGTACTGTACATCTGCTTGGCTATGGTGTGTGTGTGTGTGTGTGTGTGTGCTGTGTGTGTGGGAAATGGGGGGGGTGTGTGCATGTGCATGTGTGTGTGTGCTTGCATTTGTACAGTGGTGTCAGTGTACACAAAGGGTTGTTAGGCTTATGTGGAAATCAGGCACCTGCGGTTTTTTTTTTTCAGGTTTTCTTTCAAAACACATAATTCTAGTTGCTAGTGTGTTACAGAAAGCAGTTTCAAAAGCAAATTTAAGCACAAATAAGATTTGACAGAATGAAATGGGATGCCAGTGCATCAAAAAAAAGTGA
Organism: Babylonia areolata; assembly: GCF_041734735.1. Classification (NCBI taxonomy): domain Eukaryota; kingdom Metazoa; phylum Mollusca; class Gastropoda; order Neogastropoda; family Buccinidae; genus Babylonia; species Babylonia areolata. The sequence goes on along the minus strand of NC_134885.1, from coordinate 5,691,157 downwards.
ATGGTATCCTTCAGTGACAGCCCTGGCAAATCACCGTATGTTACATTAGGTGATGTTGGTAAAAAAAAAATAAAAAAAATAGACTACAGTGATAAATGTACACAGGGGTTTAGAACATTGTCCATTGGAAAATAAAATGATGAATCTACTATTAAAGAAAAAAAACCCCGACAACAACGCAACCACAAAATGTAAGTTCACAGAACGCAATCGGATGTTTTCAGAACTTACCTTTATAGAATCTGCAGGATAAAAACTGATCTGCACTGTAACAGAATAAAGGATTAAGGATCAAAACATAATCCACAAAACTATATCAAAGACACATTCATCCCTGCAGCCAAATGACCAACGCCTTTAAGCTGCCAAAATGTGTTACAAAATGAAACAAGAAAATAAAGGCAATATTAACTATCAATGAATAAGGTATATAAAAAAGAAGACATTGGGAATGTAATACAATGCTACGTAAAGGAAATTTTCTATCTAAAATTACGTTTAAATAACATACTTACTGTGACCCAACTAGTACAGACTCCGGCAGGGGTCTGACATTCCTGTCCTGTGCAAACTACTATCCGCCTATGCGGAGAAAACAAAAGTACTACGGCCGATAACCTCCCGGAAGTAGGTAACCTCCCCTTTGTCCCCCTGGCTAGCGCCCTCTTTTTCCGGCAGCCATCATGACTCCTGTTCCTGTGCTCTCCATACGGCTAAGTTTTTTGTAGTTTCTGTCTGTCTGTCGATTCTCTGGTGTTCTTGTGTTACGTAACTAGATATTTGTGGAGAGCTTTACTGTCTCATAGCCCCCAAATGCATTCAATGAACAGATGAATAAAAAAGCAAAGTACCACGTTAAAAATTTTTTCTCAACAGAAAGCAACATGTTTGCAAACATGAGCTTCCATACAAGAGCCAACAAGTCCAGCAGGTTTTCCCAACATTTCAGGTGTCTGGCCTTCCTCAGTAGGCTTTAATGTCAAATCGCTGGGTATAAGGGGTACAAATACTAGTCAACACTGAACTCCATCAATATCTCTCTATCTCTATATCTATCTATATTTATTCATCCATTTATTTATTTCCAATTAATGTGAAATTGGATTCCTCTTTTTTCACATCATGCTCCTCTCACCCATGCTAACTGCTCAGTGTCACTTCATGTTCATTGATGTTTTGATGACCACTACTTGCCTCTCTCACCATCCAACACTAACTGCTTAATATCACTTCATTGATACAAATGATAACCACCTTATGCCCTTACTCACTAGTGATAAGAAACTCTAGGGAGAGCTGGACAGTACAAGGTCTTCAGAGAAAAAGCCCCCCTCAGTCGAATGTTTCGGCCCTTAACTCCTTACACTCTAATGGGCTGGGCCACACCCAGGTCATGACTCCTAGATGCTCTTGTATCATCGCCTTATTTTTTTTCCAACCTGGCCCTCAGCAGGTTCGAACGAACACTTCCAGTGTCGTCTCCACTTCTGGACTGAGTCGCCTTTCTGGCAGTCATTTTAACCACTGAGCCATTGTACACCTGTGTAACACTAACTGCTTAGTATCACTCCATTGATACAAATGATGACCACCTTATGCCTCTTTCACCATCCAACAATAACTGCTCATTATCACTTCATCGATACAAATCAATCAATGGTCTAATTTTATTTAGGAGGAAGGTGACAGAATGGTTAAGACGCTCAGCTGCCAATACAGAGAGTCCTGTGAGGGTCTGGGTTTGAATCCCGCTCTTGCTTTTTCTCCCAAGTTTGACTGGAAAATCAAACTGAATGTCTAGTCTTTCAGATGAGATGATAAACTGAGATCCTGTGTGCAGCACGCAATTGGCGCACTGAAAAAGAACCCAAGGCAACAAGAGTGTTGTCCTCTGGCAAAATTATGTAAAAAGAAGTCTACTCCAACAGGTACACAAATAATTTTATATAAACATGCACTCAAGGCCTGACAAGCGCGATGGGTTATGCTGCTGTCAGGCATCTGCCTTGCAGATGCGGTGTAGCGCACATGGATTTGTCCGAACGCAGTGACGCCTCCTTGAGAAACTGAAACTGATACAAATGAAGACCACCACTCCTACCATCACCCTTACCCTCAGCAATGTTCCATGTTTCAAACAGCTTGTTCAAGATGATCTGAGCGATGGAATCAGAGATGAAGTGGAAGTGGAGCGGGTTGCGTCTGTAGAACAGGACACTCTTGATGAGGGTGACCACATCGCGTGTAGCGTTGTGGCCAGCACACACGATGGCTACGTGAATCACCTGTCAAACAACAAACACATGATGGCTATGTGAATTATCCATAGCATGACAAGCACTTGATGGCTATGTAAATTATCCATTGCATGACAAATACAAGATGGCTATGTGAATCTCCTGTCCTAAAACAAGCTCACGATGGCTATGTAAATCTCCTGTCCGACAACAATCACACAATGGCTATGTGAATCACCTGTCCTACAACAACCATATGATGGCTATGTGAATTACCTGTCCTACAACAACCACATGTTGGCTATGTCAATTATCTATAGCGTGACATACAATGCTTATGTGAATCATCTGTAGCATGACAAAAACTCAATGGCTATGTGAATCACCTGTAGCACCACAAAAACTGAATGGTAATGTGAATCATCTGCAGCATCACAAAACTCAATGGCTATGAAATTTACCTGTAGCACATCAACAACTCAATGGCTATGTGAATCACCTGTACCCTGACACCAAAACCAGGGGATCGAACTCAGGAAACAAAGGCAAGAATCCAACTCTCTAAACACTGACCACCACACCTGTCACCCCTATCCCCAAGGTTGATATTTGTGCTAACTTGCTATCCCCTTCATGCAAATAATCAAAAGTGTGCACCTTCAAGACACCATATTCCATGTCAGTGTCTGGTGGGTTGTGAAAACATGAACATACCTTGTATGCACATCTCAAGACAGAATATGGCTGCCTAAATGGCAGAGTAAAATGGAACAAAGACATTAAACCCCACTTGTAGCTCAAAACAAGCAAGCATGCAAGTTGCGGCCCACAAACACAAAAGAATTAACAAGTCTTTTTCTTATGTATAAATTTGATGAAAACGCCTTAACATAAATAATTTTCACTAAGTTTTAACACAGACGATGCAGCAGAAGATTCAGACATTCTTCAACACCTGTCTGAGGCGCATCTACAAGATCTGATGGCAGGAGAAGATCCAAAACGAAGATCTGTGGGAGAGAGTGGGACAGGAACCAGTGGCCAAGCAGATACTGCGGAGGAAGTGGGGCTGGATCGGACACACCCTCAGGAAGCCAGCGTCCAGCATCACACGCCAAGCCCTGACCTGGAACCCGCAGGGAAAGAGGAAGAGAGGCCGGCCTCGCAACAGCTGGAGGCGAGATACCGAGGCACAGCTGAAGCAGCAAGGGACCAACTGGACTGGAATGGCCAGAACAGCCCAGAACAGAGTGCGATGGCGAGGGGTCGTCGATGGCCTATGCTCCACCAGGAGCGATGGGCAAAATGAATGAAATATGACTAAGTTTTAAATGGTATCGAAACACAAGTGATAGAAAACACACAACTACACTCTTTATTGCTGTCACAGATCATCCATACCTCACACTTAGGGACATCTGGCTCAGCGTTCAAGCACTTCATTTTAGAGGAGTCGTTTGCAGCTGCCAGCGTCATCTGAAGCCGTAGCAGTTCGTTCTGGGTTTGACTGGATCACAAACAAAATAGACATTTCATTTTCATACACTAAAAGAAAACAGAATATATAACATTGAAAACACAGTTCAAGGGGTGCCAAACTGCACTGTATCTCAGGTATGGACCTCTGAATCTGACATACAATATAACATGAAATAATGGATGGAGAAAAGAAGTGGTAAAAGTGAATATGGATAAAACAGAGATGATTACAATGTGTCTGGTTGAAGATGGGGGAAAAGGGGCTTAAAGAGAACCTGAGATGAGTAGACACTGAGGAAAAGAGAAATACAAAGAAAAATTCATAAACTGAAAAGGACTATTATCTTAATCCTTATACGGGCTCAAGGCCAAAAGGTCTTGGTATTCATCGCTTCTCAAAAATCATAATTTGACAGACTTTGATGAAGATAATAACAAACCTCTATGCAATATTTCAAAATCCCCCAAGACTCAAAGCAACCAAAATGACTTTGTCCAAAGTGTATCTACACTTACGAGATGTTTAAAACATTGATGAAATGACTATAAGTCGTTCAGATTTGACAATAAACCAAGATCCTGTGTGCAAGTAACAGAATCCATGGCAACAAAATGGCAGTCCATGGCAAAATTCGCAAAATCCACTTTGATAGTAAACCAGACACATGTGCAGATATAAAAAAAAGAAACGAAAAGAAAATGGTGGTGCTATGCTCTCCCTGAGGACAGCAGCCCAAAATTCACACAATGAAATTTGTTGACTAAAATTAATACAGTTCAGTGATGTTGTTGATTCTCCTTCACAAACAAGTGAAGATGAGCAATACAGTACAATACAATACAAGACAAGACAAGACAAAACAATGCAATGCAATGCAACACAATACAATGCAATGCAACACAACACAACACAACACAACACAACACAATACAATACAATATAGTTATAACTGCAGAACCATGTTCTGATTTTCCGTGTCATACAATACAATCCAATGCAATACAATACAATACAATTCAATTCAATACAATACGATACAATACGATACAATACAACACAATACAATACAATAGAGTTATAACTGACCTGAGTTCTTTACGCAGTACCATGTTCTGATTTTCCGTGTCACGTAGACGCTGCACCACTCTGGACTCCAGGAGTCTGGCCTCCAGTTTTTCTGAACTGCTGGTGAATACATCTGGAAACAGAGGAGTCAAAATATGTAAAGGTTTTTTTTCATTCATGTGAATGTTACATTTACTCCTCTGTGTGTGTGTGTGTGTGTGTGTGTGTGTGTGTGTGTGTGTGTGTTGTGATGCGTGATGTGTTGCATTGTGTTGTGATGTGTTGTGGTGTGTTGCATTGTGTTGTGCTGCATTGTGTTGTTGCTTTGTGTTGTGTTGCATTGTGTCGTGTTGTGTCGTGTCCTGTCATGCTGTGTCATGTTGTGTTGCATTGCAATGCGTTGTGCTGCATTGCAATGCGTTGTGTCCAGTTGTGGTGTGTTGCATTACATTGTATTATTGTTTCATTTTCACAAGGTTTATTTTTGAGATCTTCATAAAACACAGACATCATATCAAACAAAAGACGGGCGCAATAGCCGAGTGGTTAAAGCGTTGGACTGTCAATCTGAGGGTCCCAGGTTCGAATCATGGTGACGGCGCCTGGTGGGTGAAGGGTGGAGATTTTTACGATCTCCCAGGTCAACATATGTGCAGACCTGCTAGTGCCTGAACCCCCTTCATGTGTATATGCAAGCAGAAGATCAAACGCGCACGTTAAAGATCCTGTAATCCATGTCAGCGTTCGGTGGGTTATGGAAACAAGAACATACCCAGCATGCACACCCCCGAAAACGGAGTATGGCTGCCTACATGGCGGGGTAAAAACGGTCATACACGTAAAAGCCCACTCGTGTGCATACGAGTGAACGTGGGAGTTGCAGCCCACGAACGCAGAAGAAGAAGAAGAAGATATCAAACAAAAAGATCAGATGCTGTTTCTTCCATAACAAGCATGCTGACTCCTCCTTTTCCTTCTTTATTTTCTTTTTCCATAAGCATGTACATGGTATAAATCGTCAAGTAATACTGAAAAGCGTTGTCACTAACAAAATTAGCCAGGAATTGTTTTTAATAATAATAATAATGGATACTTATATAGCACACTATCCAGAAATCTGCTCTAGGTGCTTTACAAAAACGCTTTGTTAACATAAAACATTACATCTATGTTACATACACACACACACACGACACACACACACACACACACACACACTGCATACATACATTTTAACAATACATGTGTATCTAACAGCTACCCTAACACATACGCACACATAGGCAGGCACAAACTTACATAAACTCACGCATACACAATACACATTCATATACATGCATGTAGTTATGTACACATACATATGTATACACACATAGTCAAGCACAGCTAACGCAAAGGAAGTGGACCTGCCACAATTGAACTTACTGCTGAGGGAAAAGGTGAGTTTTGAGACGAGATTTAAAAGATGCGAAGGAATCAGAATGACGGAGGTTATCAGGGAGCTTGTTCTATGTCTTCCAGCAAAACACAAAAAAAAAAGAAAAAGAAAAAAAAGAAAAGAAAGTGGCAGATAACCAACTGCAGAGTCGCTGTTATTTTGTACAACAGAATAACCAACTCGATGTTTGAGCTGCGATCTTTTAACCCGCTCCACTTCCACTTCATTTCTGATTCCATCGCTCAGATCATCCTGACCAAGCTGTTTGAAACATGGAACATTGCTGAGGGTAAGGGTGATGGTAGGAGTGGTGGTCTTCATTTGTGTCAGTTTCAGTTTCTCAAGGAGGCGTCACTGTGTTCGGACAAATCCATGTACGCTACACCACATCTGTAATGCCATCTGTTCAGTTAACAATATACAGATTCTTGAACTGCCTGGGTTGTCAATAATCAATCTTATCATAATGTCTGTTTATACAAACAGACTTATATATACAAAACATGTAGACATTACACCAACCTTCTGAAGTGAGGATGAAGTGCAGCATGTACATGACAGGCACTGCTCCCACAGTCAGCAGAATGACCAGGACTTTCTTGTGCAAACGTACCAGCATCTCTGAACAAAGGCAACAGTCACCATCAGTGAAATGCAGATCTTGGTATACATACACAGGGCAAAATATACACACACACTAATGACAATTCAATACTTTTTCAACAGCTTAAAAGGCAAGATATCTTTAGCTCTTCTTCTTCTTCTTTTTTTTTGACAAAAAAAAAGAAAACATTTTTCTGTGCTTATAGAGTAATAGTAATATTTCTTTAAATTATTGAATAGCAAGGTATTTTGATGTGAGTACCACTAACAAGATTTTTCATGAAAATCAAAACAGAATAGTGATGGCACACATGTTTTTCAAAGTAATATTCTACTTCCAGTTCTACTATTATTGGTAGTACTACTAGCTTTCGGTCACTAAATCATAGTAAAAGAAATCTTTAAAGAAATCAAACGTTTTACTAAACTGTGGGTCACTAAATCATAGTAAAATAAATCAAAATTTTTTCTAAACTGAACAGGTTTTTGTATATCATATATTCATGAAAAACAGACATAAATCAAAATTTCTTCTTCTTGTTCTCCCTATCTTTGTTAATAAGAGTCAATGGGGTGCCGTACAAAAGAACTATTCACCAGGTAATAATAATGATAAATAATAATAACAATGTACATAATATAGATTCCACCAGGTCTGTCAGTTTTGAGTCAGAGCCTGGGTCTCCACAAATGGTTTTCCTGTCCATTCTGCAATGTTGTCAGTCCATCAGGTTTTTTCTGTCTCCTGCTCTGTCTTCCTCCATCAACAGTTCCTTGGAGGACTGTCTTAGCAAGTCCACTGGATCTTGTTAAATGGCCATACCAGAGCAGCATTCTTTTCTAAACTGACATCTGCAGACCTTCATAATCAATCTAATCTAATCCATTAAAATTTGAATGAAGGCAAGTACAAACATGTGCATTCACAGTACATACACACAAATGACAGCAAAAATGAACTGTTTAAACACACACACACACACACACACACACAAGCATGGACACACCCAAAACACACACATTTTATAGGTAACAGGTCATTTTGCCCCATTGTCAGTTCGCCCCCAACAGGTTCGCCCCATTGCCAGTTTGCCCCCAGTGAGTTTGCCCCCTTTGCCATTGTTTCGCTCCTAGCTGCCTGGTTCAGACAGATAGTTCAATATCGCTAACAGACTGTGATATTGCATGCGCAATTGATACCAGTGAAAGAAGTGTGTGTGTGTGTTTGCCCAATAAAGTCAAAGACAGAATGTAGTTTTTATGTTTTTATTTGCAAACATACACCCAGGATAAAAAGTGCAAAGGCCTATTATAGGCTAATAATAACTTTTGGCCTATAGATGCATAGGCCTATCCTATTCTATAAATGCATAGGCCTATCCTATTATCAGAAATCCAAGATTCCACGTCGTGGATTTCTGCTATCATCCTTCTTACTAGTTTTATGGTTTTTAATTTACCTTTTCAGAAACTGTTTCTGTTTCATTAACCCTAGGCTATGTAGGCCTATTTGTTTTAGCAGGCTTGTCTCCCCTCTAAGGGATAAACATAGCAGGCGGTGCGGCAAAGATTTGATTTTATTGATCCAGTTCAATTTTCGAGCCATCCTCTGTTTTGGCTATAATCATTACTACCACTTGCCTTCTGCGAAATCACAGAAAACAATACACAATCAAATGTTTATACTTTATGAACTGGTTGGGGGTGAATCAACAGAAAAAGGGGCGAAATGACCTGTGGTATGGGGGCAAACTGGCCAGCTCAGGGGCAAATTGGTTGGGGGTCAACTGACAAGGGGGCAAAACAACCGGTAACCATTTTATGCACACACAGAGAAATGACTAAAGCAAAGTTTAATCTACAATTACCTTTTAATTCCAGGAAATAGGTTCACAATCATGTAATCCCATCGATCTGCCGGAGATCCTCTTGCACCAGTGCACATCTGCCATAATGCAACACCATTTGACAACTGATGCCATTTGATTATTCATACAGCAAACCATAACAAAAATGAATATGAAAAGTGGATTATCATTTTTTGATGAAGTTTGTTTTGTTTTTTTCAACAGGCATTGCAGGTATAACTTTAAGTGAGATTGAATATTACTTTTTTTGGGGGGGGGGGTTCCACTGATGCATGGATAAATGATTTTAGAATTTCACGGAAGGCGTAAGTATGATCAGTTTTAGAAGGAAAAAAGTTATTTAAGCTTTGTGCCTGATAAAAGTGAAAGAATGCCCCCTTTTCTGAAACCTAAACTACAGTGTTATTCAATCGATGAATTTTTGATAGTGAATAAACAATTTCACAAACGTACAAGCACTAATGTCCTTTTTAATGCGTTGCTCTCCGACACATTTATCATTGGGACACCACTTTGGAAATCATTTCCTTCATCACTGATCATCCCACAATCATAGTTGTGATACTCGAGGCTATCAAAGCAATGAAAACCGCTGAGTGGGAAACCATTCATTAAGAAGATCTGCTGTTTTTGTGCTCATTTTTATTCACAACTATGGAACGAAATCATGTTAAAACAGAGTACTGATTAAAATATCGGTAATTCAATAATGAAATACAACTTACATAGGATGTAAACGTCGACAGCCCAATGTACTGAAGCAGACGCAGAGTTGCCTGAATGAGAGTGAATAAGAATTGCGTCCCCTGATGCAGAAAATAAAATGTTTTACAACGAGTGATTGGTTGTCAAAGTCCCGAATTGCCAATCAAAGCCCTCTGTGCTTCACACACTATCTGTTCCAAAACAACATCATGGCTTCACAGTACGTGAAGAACTTGTTCGCAGAATACAAAAGAGCTGTTGCCAAAAACCCACAGCTTGTTACCCAGTTAGAGTCAGTGTTCAGGGTTTCATCATACCTTGTTGCAGGTTTGTGCTTCACTTAGACCCTGTCAGTGCTGCGTCGAGGCCGTACGATGTTCGAGATAAACTGTTCCACTTTCAGATGCGTAGACAGTAGACTTCACTTGAGTTGGACTTTGATATGACGCCTGAGTTTTAGCTGCACAGTCGTGCAAAATCAGCACATGAAAAAAGTAGATGATCATTATATTGAATTCATAATTTGATTCATGGAGAACAAATTCAGAATAGAATCGCACATCACAACACACACACATAGTTTCGGTTTTAAGGTGTCAGCGTGCGAACAGATCCATACACGCTACACCACATCTATTGGAAAATAAAAGGTGCAGATGCATGACCATTGCAGAACTCAACACGCTGATCAGGTCTTGAAAAACTCAATCCGGAAACACACACACACACACACACACACACAGTGATTTGGCATTTCTGTTGCAGGCCGCTTCCATGATTCCCAGGTGTTGTCGGAGCTGTTTTACACAGCTTCGAACCTGATAGTGATGCTGAATGATGCCATTCTGAGGAAGAAGGCTGTCATTGATGGGGCCATTCCAAAAACTGTAAGATGGTCACATCTCTGTCTCCCTGTGTGTGTGTGGGTGTTGTGTTGTGTTGTGTGTGTGTATGCATCTGTCTGTCTGTCTTGTCAGTCTCATTCTATCTCTTTATGATGAGTATCTCTTGTCTGTCTGTCTGTCTGTCTGTCTCTCTCTCTCTCTCTCTCTTCCCATATATGTTGTAATAAGTAATAATTCAGTTGTTGTTGACTGGAAAACTAACGGAAAGGAATGGTACAAATTCTTGTCCAGTAACACTAACAGTAACAGCCAGGCAGAAGATTGTAATGGCTTTCACACACACACACACACACACACACACACACACACACACACACACACACACACACACACACACACACACACACACACAAGTATAGACTTCGTTTAAATGCCTTTCGTACAAAATTTTAAAAAAATATAAAATGTATATGCGGTAAGCAAATAACTGTAAGCCATCTACTCATTCATTGTCCGAGCATAAGACAGTTACTTCCAAAAGATGTAGCTGATGACTTTTCTTCCAATATTTCATTAGCCACTGAAAAGATTTTGAATGATTATTCATTGCTTAGAATGTTTTCAGAAATTTTAAACTCCAGTCCAGTTGGTATCCTCCTTTGATGTATTATATTTAATACTGTTATTTATATTTACATTGTTGTAGGTTAATACTTGTTGATATCCATATACAATACACACCACAACCTCTTTAGACTTTTTCTTATAATATACTTTTCCTCTGATACATAACATGAACTTTCTTTTTTTTTTCTTCTTCTTCTTTTTTTTTTTTTACACTAATATTCACATGCATTCCCTTTCCTTTATACACTACTTTACTCCTTTCCGTCTAAAAACACTTATAGTGAATAGACGTTAAACTGAAGAAAACTGAAGAACACACACACACACACACACACACACACACACACACACATGCATGCACGCACAAGGGGAAAGAACTGAATGGAAGATAAAGGACGTACTTTTGTTTGTAATATTAATCTTATGTGATAATCAGTTTTACTAAAACATTGACATGTAAGTGTCAAGTGTTGAAAAATTATTGAATGGAAAAAAAATCTAGTTGTTACTGTGTGTCTGTGATTAATGTGAATGCATGTGATGTACGTTGTAAATGTATACTACAACTTGTACAAGATAAGTTTGAAATAACAGACGGCCAGCCAGAAGCAGCTGATGCGCATCATCACGGTGTTGGAGTACGTGGAGGTGTTCATTGAGATGACGGCGCTGCGCCTGTGGGGACAGACAGGACGCTGGATCGCCATCACCGCCATCCAGATCGCCAAGTCAGTGAACTCTTTGATCTTTCCCCATCATAGGACACTCTTATTTCAGTTTATCGTAAACTCTTTCATCGCCAAGTTTCTGTGTGAAAAACACTCCCTAGCACCAGATATTTGTGAAACAATGCTGTCAGTCACAGGCTTCAGTTCATGTCAAAACAACACAGTGGATTTGTGCACTTCAAACATGGTTAGGGGGCAAATTTTAGTCATTGTTCTATTGGAAGGAAACTGGCTGCAGCTGTCAAGCTTAGTTACAATGTGAAAAATGGTCTTACCAACATGACCCCTTGATGTTGACAAAAGTTGCCTATGGTGGTGCACTGTCAAGTCAACAAAAGTCGCGTATGGCGGTGAGTCAAGGATATTGTCATTGCATTCGGAAAAATCCACTCATGCTACACGAAATCTGCTGGGCAGATGCTGACAAGCAGCATAACCCAAACACATTGGTCAGGCCTTGAATGCATGCATATATATATATATATATCTTTGTTTACCGATCAGATACTCTACAGAGATTGTCAGTGTGTGTTTAGCTAATAATAGTGTACCGATTTTTACAGACTTGTGCTTTATTAGGCTAGGTTTTCAGATTCTCACCAATTAAAGATGACACGCAGGTTTCTGAACTTTGAAGAAATGAAAATAAAGAACACGAAGAATTACAGAGAAAGGGTGGTCGGTTGGGGAAGTGAGCACATGAGCACAAAAGGAGTAATATCAATATTTCAGTTGACTACATCCAGTATTGTGATTTATTGTTGGAATGAATGATAAATCAATCAGTGATTTGTTGTTGGAATGAATAATAAATCAATCAGTGGAATGTTAGTATTTTTCTATTTTTCATCGATAAACTATTGTATATTATTTCTGTTATGTTTTTCTTCTTTTTTTTTTCTTTAATTACCAGTTTTGTTGACACTTATTGCTCTTATTCTTTAGTGCTGGCAAAACTTCTGTATGTGTTTGTGTGTGTGTGCATATGTGTGTGTGTGTGTGTGTGTGTGTGTGTGTGTAATGAAGAAAATCTGTTAAATGTTGATAACCTCTGGCATTGACAAGTGTGTGTGTGTTACTGTATATATATGTGTGTGTGTGTGTGTGTGTGTGTGTGTGCAGATTTGTGCATTGAAAATAATCTGTTTCATGATGATTATCTTTGGCATTGACAACAATACTTTTGAACGTGCCTGTGACAGAGCTGTAGCCCGCTACCTGCTGTTGGTGTACTTCAAGGCGGGGATACAACCAGTGCCCCCTATCTGCCCCCTGAACCGACGCCTCCTGACCGACGACAAGGGGGACGAGCAGCAGCAGAGTCAGCAGCAGGAGGTGGGTGTGTCTGAGGTGATAGACTGGGGGGTGGGTAATGCAGGTTAAGTGTGGTCAGACGCTGGGTAAAGCAGGGTAAAAGTGTGATCAGAGGCTGGGTAAAGCAGGGTAAAAGTGTGGTCAGAGGCTAGGTAAAAGTGTGATCAGAGGCTGGGTAAAGCAGGGTAAAAGTGTGATCAGAGGCTGGGTAAAGCAGGGTTAAAGTGTGATCAGAGGCTGGGTAAAGCAGGGTAAAAGTGTGGTCAGAGGCTGGGTAAAGCAGGGTAAAAGTGTGATCAGAGGCTGGGTAAAGCAGGGTAAAGTGTGATCAGAGGCTGGTAAAGCAGGGTAAAAGTGTGGTCAGAGGCTGGGTAAAGCAGGGTAAATGTGTGATCAGATCCTTGGTAAAGCAGGGTAAATGTGTAGTCAGACTTAGAGGCTGGCCGTCTGATAGCCTTCACTAAGGTCTTCATCTACAGCCCAGTGAAATTCAGCTAGATGTTGGTATGGGCTGTTCCTTGGACACAGTAGCTGAGTTGTTAGAGTTTGGGACTTATAATTAGTTTCAGTGTTTGGGTTCTGTTGTAAACCCTGCTAGTGGCATTTGGTGGGTTTGGGGTGGACATTATTATTATTTTTTTTTTTTAGTCTTCCCAGTCAGCAGATATATGTAGACTTGCTGCTTTCTTGATTCACTTTGTATTTATACATATGCTGAAGATGAAATACACATACTACAGGTCATGTTATCCAAGTCAGCATTATACGGGATAGGGAAACATGAACATGTCCAGCATGATCACCCCTGAAAACGGTGAATGGCTGCCAAAATGGTAGAGTAAAAGTGTTGATAATGATGTACACTGATGATATGCTGTCTTTATGGAGAGCAATATTGTATAATACTTCACAGTAATACAGTAACAGAGGGAATTTAGTGCACAGCAGGCTAAAATACAAAAGAAGTTATGCCGAAACTTTCTTTAAAGATCCAAGGTATGAAATACAGGAATTTACCTGCATTGACCCCCCCCCCCCCCCCCCATATCCCCCCCCTTTTTTTTAAATATTTTTATTTTTTTTACAGTGAACTGAATTTGCTCACAATTTATACTTGCCGATTGGAAAGTATATTTTTCAGTTTTTCAGTAGTAATTACATGAACACCATGTTAGTAACTTGTAACGGAAAGGTACAGCACTTTTCTCTTTCTTTCAGTGCAGCATCAAGTAACCAGTGTATTAATTTTTCCCACAAATGTCCAAGAAAAAAGGGTTTTAAAAAGAAAATGAACTGCTTACTATGTTGTTTTTTTCTTGTGGAGTAATTATTGTGAGTTCAGTGAGGTTGATTATGATTAGGATGACAGTGATGATGATAAGGAAGATGTTGATTACGATGGTGATGGGGATGATCTGTACAGTGGAGCAGAGTGTGAGACAGTAACAGAGTTAATGGAATGTTCACTGTGGTGACGAAGAAACAGTTGAGAGTGGTGCTGTCTGTGAACTGACCAGGACGTAGAAGAGAGTGGCACCGACATGCCGAATGGAATCCATGTGCCCATCACCGTCACCCTGAAACGATCAGGCAAAGTGATGAGGACTCTGGCCATGGGTAGGTGACACTGTCCATCTCTCCTCCCTTCTTTGTTTGTTGTTGTTGTTGTTAGGAGGAAGGTGGCAGAATGGTTAAGACGCTCAGCTGCCAGTACAGAGATTCTGTGAGGGTCTGGGTTCGAATCCCACTCTCGCCCTTCCTCCCAAGTTTGACTGGAGAATCAAACTGAGCGTCTAGTCTTTCAGATGAGATGATAAACCGAGGTCCCGTGTACAGTATGCACTTGGTGTGCTGAAAAAGAACCCATGGCAACGCGAGTGTTGTCCTCTGGCAAAATTATGTTAAAAGAAATCCACTCTGATAGGTACACAAATACATAAGCATGCACTCAAGGCCTGACAAGCGCGCTGGGTTATGCTGCTGTTAGGCATCTGCCGAGCAGATGTGGTGTAGTGTATATGGATTTGTCTGAACGCAGTGACGCCTCCTTGAGAAACTGAAACTGTTGTTAAAGTTTCTTTGTAATTGATCTTTTTGTTGTTGTTGTTGTCAAAGTTTCTATAGTTCTTTATGATTGATCTTTTTGTTGACTCACTTGTGTAAACAAAATGAGTCTATGTTATAACCTGTTGTTCAGTTGTGTGTGTGTGTGTGTGTGTGGTAAACTTTAACAGTGCCAAATTCTCTGGTTGTTGTTTTTAAAGTTTTTACAGGAGTTCTTTTCGGTTGATCTGATTTGTTGTTGTTCTACAGGCGTTCTTTATGATGGTTCTTTTAGTTTTTGTTGTTGTTGTTGTTTCTAAAGTTTTTACAGTTCTTTATGATTAATTTGTTTGTGTTGTTTTTAAAATTTCTACAGTTTTTTATGGTTGATCTCTGTTTGTTGCTGTTTTTAGTTTCTGCAGAAAATCTTTAGGGTTGGTTGATCTGTGTTTGATGTTCTTGCTGTTAAAGTTTCTGCAAAAGTTCTTATGATTGATCTGTGTTTTTATCATTCAGAAGATCTTCATGATTGATCTCTGTTTTCTCATTTTGTGTAGTCTGTGTTGTTTTCTGTGTATGTTTTTACTACATGCAGATTTCACCCTCAAAATGTTATTCTGCCAGCGAATATATATGTTACAAACAATGTGATTGAAATTGTATTGCTGTTTGTCATCAAACTGCAGTGAATAGTTAGTGATATTGGATTGCTCTAATAATACTGGATTCCAGCAGTTGTGAACTAAATTTGTAATACAGCATTACTTTGGATTGCAGTAAATGGCAACCGAAAATATATCAGATTCATTACATTGATTTGTCAAATATCACAGGTGAAATTGGTCTGTGCATTTTCTGTACATGACACTGGATTGCAAGAAGTAGTATTTTAACTTAAATTACTGCAGTACGCAGAATGTCAGTGTTAAGCTTGTACTGGCAATTGCAGTGCACTTTTGCATGGGTGTACATGCACCCTTGTTGTTGCAGTTCACTGGACGGCAGTGTTAAGATTGAATCAACAATAGCATTGCTCTTGTATATTGGTATACATGCACTCTGTGTTACTGCAGTTCACAGAGTATATTGACAAATATAGTGTACAGTTTATATATGAGTATTGCTCTCTATTGCTGCAGTACACATAATGGCAGCATTGCGATTGTATGGGCAAATTGCAGTGCACTTATATATGTGGGTACACTTGCGCTTTTGTTTATATGGGTACACTTGCACCTTTGTGCAGCACCACCCCAGCTGAGCCACAGGGACTGGCACTTACCCGGCATGAGGACAGAAGGGAAGAAGGCAGCCAGAGAAAACCTGTTTCCCTCCCCTCTCAATTCTCAGCGCCTGTGGGGAGAAACGCTTCACATTGCCAGGCCTATCGTGCACTGTATCCTTTCCTTAGTGTGCACGCTCTGCTCATGACACTGACCATTCAAGTGACTTAGCAGCAGGGCAGGGTCTCCTCTGTTGTGTGGCCTTCTGGTGACCAAACATCAATGGGTCTGTGTGGATTGCTGCCACTGGTACTGCGTTAACAAACTTTAGTGGGGTTGTTTATCAGGGACTTAGAATGAGTGGTGTGGGAGTGATGTCACTGAAACAGTGAGATGATGGGGCAGAAAAAGAAAAATCATTCAGGGTTCATTGTGACCCACAGTTTCGGAGACGGCAGGATTTAGAACGCATACCATGCTTTATTCTGTGTTGCTATAAACCATTCCTTTTCTTTGGTACCACCACCATACAATCATTTACTCTGTGTTGCTATAAACCATACATTGTGTACCCATGGTCCTAACTCTTTATCAAATATCTGTGTGAGGTATGTTGTGGATGTTTCTTTATTCACGTACCATGTTTTTCTTGAGGGAGTTTGGGGTCACGACCATGCGTGACTGAACCATCTCTCCACTGGCTGACCCAGGCCTCAGCCACACAGATTGATTTTGTGTGTTGTTTTTTTTTATCCACTTGTCCCCAGGAAACTAAAAATCATCTGGGAATTTCTAGCCCTGTTTTATTTTTTTTAAAAGACAAAAAAAAAAAAAAAACCCACTTCTAATTGCACATACTTCACTGTGACCCCATTATGCAGACTCTGGCAGGGCTTAGATTCCTGTCCTGTGCAAACTACTATCTACCTATGTGGAGAAAGCGAAAGTAGCTATGGATAATAACCCCCTGAAAAAATGTCCCTTTCCCCCTAATAGCAATATAAAAGCTGTTTACTGCAACTCTTTCAGAAAAAAACAAAGTATGTATTTGTTGAGTGGTGCTACAAAATGTGGTTTTCTGTCCTGTGCAAAAGTACCTATTCAGAGCAAAAGTAGCTATGGATAATAACCTCCTGAAAAAATTCCCTTTTCCCCAAATAGTAATATAAAGGCTGTTTACTGCAACTCTTTCAGAAAAAATCAAAGTATGTATTTGTTGAGTGGTGCTACAAAATGTTTTTTCCTGTCCTTTGCAAACCTACCTATGCGGAGAAAGCAAAAGTAGCTATGGATGATAACCTCCTGAAAAAATTCCCTTTTCCCCAAATAGTGATATAAAAGCTGTTTACTGCAACTCTTTCAGAAAAAAGAAAGTATGTATTTGTTGAGTGGTGCTACAACATGTGGTTTCCTGTCCTGTGCAAACTACTAACTACCTGTATGGAGAAAACGAATGTGGCTATGGATAATAACCTCCTGAAAAATTTCCTTTTTCCCCAGATAGTAATATAAAAGCTGTTTTCTGCAACTCTTTCAAAAAAAAAGTATGTATTTGTTGACTGGTGCTACAAAATGTGGTTTTCTGTCCTGTGCAAACCTTCCAATCTGGAGAAAGCGAAACTAGCTATGGATAATAACCTCCTGAAAAGAATTCCTTTTTCCCCAAATAGTAATTTTAATTACATATACTTAACTGTGACCCACTAGTGCAGACTCTGGCAGAGGTCTCATTCCTGTCCTGTGCAAACTACTACCCACCTATGCGGAAAAAACGAAAGTAGCTACGGCCGATATAAAAGCTGTTTACTGCAACTCTTTAAGAAAAAACAAAGCATTGAGTGGTGCTACAAAACGTGTTTTCCTTGATGGTGGACAGTGTCCAGTCTGTACCTGTTTGGTCTGTCGTCATGGAAACCATGGCTTCTGTCAGGAGGCCTGGATGTCACCAGGTAGGTCGCCATGGGGACTGCACTGATCAGTGAAATACAGAATTTCATTGTACGTCCATCCATGCGTGACTTTTTATCCAACACAGACTGTACAAAAAGATGTTGTGTTAATCAGCTGTCATGAAAATGCCTGTTTTTGGGTTGTTTTTTTTTCGTTTTTTTCCTCTTTTTTTTTTTAATCTTAAAAAAAAAAAATTTCAAAAAGGATTGCCAGAAAACCTGAAATACAGATTCCAAATGAATAGTACATTTTAAGTTCAGGTATGATGTACTGTTTACATTTCATCGTTCTGTGCAGCTGTGTTTTTTGTCTGTTGGATTGTCTTCTTGTCCTTGATAAAATAATTGGTCAACATTGGTTTTTTGACTCACTTGTGTAAACAAAGTGAGTCTATGTTTTAACCCGGTGTTCGGTTGTCTGTCTGTGTGTCCGTGGTAAACTTTAACACTGACATTTTCTCTGCAAATACTTTGTCAGTTGACGCCAAATTAGGCATAAAAATAGGAAAAATTCAGTGCTTTCCAGTCATCTTGTTTAAAACAATATTGCACCTCTGGGATGGGCACAAAAAAATAAAAAATGAAGCCTAATATACTGTTATATTTATATTTTTTGTATTCTCTAAACTTGGCACTTTGATCTGATATTCTGACCCAGCAACAAGAGCAGTCATTATTATCATTTTTTGTTCAAACAGGAACTTCTTTTGCAAAGCATGGAAGTTTTATTTATTTGCAAACGTTTTGATGTAGATAGTAAAAAAGGGAAATTACTCTGTAATTAATGCTAGGGGGACTTAATTTGCTTTAAACTGATCTTTCTCATCTTAAACATTACATTTTGAAATTATACTCAATACATGAAAAGCTTGGATTTTTTTTTAAGTGTATCACAAGTGAGTCTTGAAGGCCTTGCCTCTCTTGTTGTTGTTGTAATTGTTGTTTTTAACCTTTTCCATTTTTGTTAACATGAAGATCAGCCTTTTCCAAATTTATGAACCACGCAGGTCAACCTTTTCCAAATGTATAGACATGCAAGTCAGCATTGGTCAACATTGTTGTCATGTGGCAAAGATTTAAGCCTGTTGTTGCAACTGGATATGTTTGTCTACACAGTGCCAGAAGTATGTGCCCAACATCTTAGTTATTAAGGACCCTGGTTATGAGGTGTCCAGTACCTGTCATTTATTATGGACGCATTATAACCAGACATTTTGGTGATGTTATTTGGGTCTCTAACAGGAACTACGATAGTTTTCATGGACTTTTTTTTTTTTTTTTTTTTTTTAAGGGCATACAATTCATTCAGGAATTGTTTATAACCTACCCACCGAAACAAAACAAAACAAAAAAAACCACCACCACCACCCAAAAAAAAACAACACACACACACACCAAAAAACAATAAAAACAACAACAAAAAAACAGCTAGTCAGCTTTAAATACAAGCAGAAACATGATAAGTTTGGTGTTACCCTTTTTTTTAATTGTTTTATTTTCATTCTTTTGGTTTTGATCCATTCTGTGATATTAATGTATTTCGGTCTTCTGCTTTTTTTGGCGTTAACAGCTTGTGTCTGCTTGGCGACCCCAAGGACTTGAACCTCAACGAACAGGGAGAGATGCGCAGGCGGTGTATGATGCTGCTGCTGTACCTCCTGAGGTCTCCATTCTATGACAGATATTCACAGTGAGTGCTTGCTCTGTCTGCTACAGTCACGACACTGTCAGTGACAAATAGTATATGACATAGAGTGAGTTCAGTTAGGTGAGGAATCAAGTATCTCTTGGTCTCTCCATTCTGTGACAGATGTTCACAGTGAGTGTTCACTCTGGCTGCTACAGTCATGACACTGTCAGTGACAAATAGTATATGACATAGAGTGAGTTCAGTTAGGTGAGGAATCAAGTATCTCCTGGGCTCACCATTCTATGACAGATATTCACAGTGAGTGCTCGCTCTGTCTGCTACAGTCATGACACTGACAGTGACAAATAGTATATGACATAGAGTGAGTTCAGTTAGGTGAGGAATCAAGTATCTCCTGGGCTCTCAATTCTGTGACAGATATTCACAGTGAGTGCTCACTCTGGCTGCTAGTCATGACACTGACAGTGACAAATAGTATATGACATAGAGTGAGTTCAGTTAGGTGAGGAATCAAGTTTTAAATTACACATACTTAACCGTGACCCAGTGGTGCAGACTCCGGCAGGGGTCTGGATTCTTGTCCTGTCCAGACTACTAGTCCACTATGCAGAGAAATCAAGAGAAGCTGCGGCAAATAGCCTCCCTTGGTGGTTACCTCCCTTGTGTTACCGAAAGCAGCGTCCTCTTTTCCGGCAGCCATCTTGGATTTCCTGACCTGTCCTACATTTGTGGCTAAGTTTTTTTGCGTTTTATACGTTTCTATATATATTTCCTATCTCCTGAGGTCTCCATTCTATGACAGATATTCACAGTGAGTGCTTGCTCTGTCTGCTACAGTCATGACACTGACAGTGACAAATAGTATATGACATAGAGTGAGTTCAGTTTGGTGAGGAATCAAGTATCTTCTGGGCTCACCATTCTATGACAGATATTCACAGTGAGCACTCGCTTTGGCTGCTACAGTCATGACACTGACAGTGACAAATCGTATATGATATAGAGTGAGTTCAATTAGGTGAGGAATCAAGTTTTAAATTACACATACTTAACCGTGACCCACTGGTGCAGACTCCGGCAGGGGTCTGGATTCCTGTCCTGTCCAGACTACTAGTCCACTATGCAGTTGAAATCAAAAGAAGCTGCGGCAAATAGCCTCCCTTGGTAGTTACCTCCCTTGTGCTACCGAAAGCAGCATCCTCTTTTCCGGCAGCCATCTTGGATTTCCTGACCTGTCCTAAGTTTTTTTTTTGTATTTTATACGTTTCTATATATATTTCCTATCTCCTGAGGTCTCCATTCTGTGACAGATATTTACAGTTAGTGCTTGCTCTGTCTGCTACAGTCATGACACTGACAGTGACAAATAGTTTTTGACATCGAGTGAGTTCAGTTAGGTGAGGAATCAAGCATCTCTTGGGCTCTCCATTCTGTGACAGATATTCACAGTGAGTGCTCACTCTGGCTGCTACAGTCATGACACTGACAGTGACAGATAGTATATGACATAGAGTGAGTTCAATCAGGTGAGGAATCAAGTATCTCCTGGGTTCTCAGTTCTGTGACAGATATTCACAGTGAGTGCGCACTTTGGCATCAGTAATGACACTTATAAAGGAATGGTGCATAAAACACAGTCAAAGTTTAAAATTGTGTACAGAGGAAAAATTGTCATGTTGTTGAAACTGATGTCTGTGTGATGTTGTGTACATAGATTAAACTGAGGTCTGTGTGGTGTTGTGTACAGAGAAAAGATCATGTTGTTGAAACTGATGTCTGTGTGATGTTGTGTACAGAGGAAAAATTGTCATGTTGTTGAAACTGATGTCTGTGTGGTGTTGTGTACAGAGGAAAAATTGTCATGTTGTTGAAACTGATGTCTGTGATATTGTGTACAGAGGAAAAATTGTCACGTTGTTGAAACTGATGTCTGTGAGATGTTATGAACAGAGGAGAGATCAAACTGATGTCTGTCTGATGTTGTGCACAGAGGAAAGATCATGTTGATCAAATTGATGTCTGTGTGATGTTGTGTACAGAGGAGAGATCAAACTGATGTCTGTGTGATGTTGTGCACAGAAGAAAGATTGTGTTGATCAAACTGATATCTGTATGATGTTGTTTACAGAAGAAAGATCATGTTGCTCAAGTTGATGTCTGTGTGGTGTTATTTACAGAGGAAGATCAAACTGATGTCTTTGATGTTGTGCACAGAGGAAAGATCATGTTTGTCAAACTGATGCCTGTGTATAGTGTTGTGTGCAGAGGAAAGATCATCATGTTGGTGAAACTGATGTCTGTGATGTTATGTACAGAGGAAAGATGTTGGGATACTGATGTCTGTGTGATGTTGTGTACAGAGGAAAGATGTTGGGATACTGATGTCTGTGATGTTATGTACAGAGGAAAGATGTTGGGATACTGATGTCTGTGTGATGTTGTGTACAGAGGAAAGATGTTGGGATACTGATGTCTGTGATGTTATGTACAGAGGAAAGATGTTGGGATACTGATGTCTGTGTGATGTTGTGTACAGAGGAAAGATGTTGGGATACTGATGTCTGTGATGTTGTGTACAGAGGAAAGATGTTGGGATACTGATGTCTGTGATGTTGTGTACAGAGGAAAGATGTTGGGATACTGATGTCTGTGTGATGTTGTGTACAGAGGAAAGATGTTGGGATACTGATGTCTGTGTGATGTTGTGTACAGAGGAAAGATGTTGGGATACTGATGTCTGTGTGATGTTGTGTACAGAGGAAAGATGTTGGGATACTGATGTCTGTGTGATGTTGTGTACAGAGGAAAGATGTTGGGATACTGATGTCTGTGATGTTGTGTACAGAGGAAAGATGTTGGGATACTGATGTCTGTGTGATGTTGTATACAGAGGAAAGATGTTGGGATACTGATGTCTGTGTGATGTTGTGTACAGAGGAAAGATGTTGGGATACTGATGTCAGTGTGATGCTGTGTACAGAGGAAAGATGTTGGGATACTGATGTCTGTGTGATGTTGTGTACAGAGGAAAGATGTTGGGATACTGATGTCTGTGTTATATTGTGTACAGAGGAAAGATGTTGGGATACTGATGTCTGTGATGTTATGTACAGAGGAAAGATGTTGGGATACTGATGTCTGTGTGATGTTGTGTACAGAGGAAAGATGTTGGGATACTGATGTCTGTGTTATATTGTGTACAGAGGAAAGATGTTGGGATACTGATGTCTGTGATGTTATGTACAGAGGAAATATGTTGGGATACTGATGTCTGTGATGTTGTGTACAGAGGAAAGATGTTGGGATACTGATGTCTGTGTGATGTTGTGTACAGAGGAAAGATGTTGGGATACTGATGTCTGTGATGTTATGTACAGAGGAAAGATGTTGGGATACTGATGTCTGTGTGATGTTGTGTACAGAGGAAAGATGTTGGGATACTGATGTCTGTGTGATGTTCTGTACAGAGGAAAGATGTTGGGATACTGATGTCTGTGTGATGTTGTGTACAGAGGAAAGATGTTGGGATACTGATGTCTGTGTGATGTTATGTACAGAGGAAAGATGTTGGGATACTGATGTCTGTGTGATGTTGTCTACAGAGGAAAGATGTTGGGATACTGATGTCTGTGTGATGTTGTGTACAGAGGAAAGATGTTGGGATACTGATGTCTGTGTGATGTTCTGTACAGAGGAAAGATGTTGGGATACTGATGTCTGTGTGATGTTGTGTACAGAGGAAAGATGTTGGGATACTGATGTCTGTGTGATGTTGTGTACAGAGGAAAGATGTTGGGATACTGATGTCTGTGTGATGTTCTGTACAGAGGAAAGATGTTGGGATACTGATGTCTGTGTGATGTTGTGTACAGAGGAAAGATGTTGGGATACTGATGTCAGTGTGATGTTGTGTACAGAGGAAAGATGTTGGGATACTGATGTCTGTGTTATATTGTGTACAGAGGAAAGATGTTGGGATACTGATGTCAGTGTGATGTTGTGTACAGAGGAAAGATGTTGGGATACTGATGTCTGTGATGTTATGTACAGAGGAAAGATGTTGGGATACTGATGTCTGTGTGATGTTGTGTACAGAGGAAAGATGTTGGGATACTGATGTCTGTGTGATGTTGTGTACAGAGGAAAGATGTTGGGATACTGATGTCTGTGATGTTATGTACAGAGGAAAGATGTTGGGATACTGATGTCTGTGATGTTGTGTACAGAGGAAAGATGTTGGGATACTGATGTCTGTGTGATGTTGTGTACAGAGGAAAGATGTTGGGATACTGATGTCTGTGATGTTGTGTACAGAGGAAAGATGTTGGGATACTGATGTCTGTGTGATGTTGTGTACAGAGGAAAGATCGTGATGTTGCTGAAAATGATGGCTGACAACGTGCCTGGCATGTCACTGCTCATGCGTGAGTATTTCCTCTTTGTCTGGCCATCCTCTCTGTGTCATAGTGTGTGTGTCAGTGTATTGGGAACTCTGTGTTGTGTGTGTGTGTGTGTGTGTGTGTGTGTGCGTGCGTGTGTGTATATGTGTGTGTATTTGGGACTGTGCGTGTATGTTTTTCTCTGTGTTTAGGACTGCGTGTGTGTGTGTGTATGTGTATGTGTGTGTGTGTGTGTGTGTGTGTGTGATTGTTTTGGACTCGATGTGATGTGTATGTGTGGGGTGTAAGCATGAGCGTGTGTGTGTGTGTGTGTGTGTGTGTTTTGAGGACTGTGTGTGTATGTGTTTGTGAGTGTGTGTTTGTGTATGTGTTTGGGATTGTGCATTTATGTATGTCTGTTTGTTTAGGACTCTGTGTGGTGTGTGTGTGCACGCACGCACTGATCTATAAGATATTTGTATTGTGACTGTAAATTGTAAGATCTTTTGCAGTGTGTGTTAGTTTTTGGTGATTTTGTTTTGTTGATGTTCAGGTCCTTTGCTGGACTACATCCCAGAGTGGCAGAAAGTTTACTTCTACATCTGGTCAACGTAACTGCCCTGGACACCGTCCAGTTGTGTGTGTGTGTGTGTGCATGTGTGCTGTGTACATGTGCCATATATGGGTGTGTGTGTGTGTGTGTGTATGTGTATGTGCACATCTGCACCCAAACTGACATGTTTTAAGCATTTGGGGCATCAGCTTTTTTTCTGATTATTCTCTATTGTTACTTTGAACCTTCAGAAATTTTAAAGCAAGAAAATCCAAAATCTATGCAAAAAATACTGCTCATTCTAGAAGATGATATTCTCTGTTTATTTATTTTTCTGAATAAAATAAATATCTACTAATTGTGACTGCTAAAATAAGTAGGCACAAGTTGTGATTGTGTACACAGTAACGCGTCACCACAAAACAAATACTGACTAGCCGCCGTGGCGAAGTGGTTAGCATCATGGACTGACGGCTGGGAGGACGCGGGTTCGAATCCCAGCGGAGGTGGGTTTTTCGGCCTGTGGCCGGCTCCTACCCAGAGTTGAGTGTGCTGTGGGCTTAAATGGGGAGACTGGGACCACACAGTCGAGTGTCATCCACTTCAAGGATGCGTCTTTGGGTGTGTTGCTCTAATTACCTGACCAACACTGCAAGTGTCTGTATCTCTCGGGCTTGGTTAATGCCGGGATATCATTATGACAGGAAGCGTAGAGTACAGCCTTGTCACGCAGTCCCAAACCAAAATGGACCTCCATAGCAACATCGTCATCATCATCCTCCTCCTCCTTCATCATCAGTATAAAAAAAACAGTCTCAAGTCTGTGGCCTCTCATGCCCTTCTCTCATGGCGACCTCAGTTTCGATACCCCTCCACTTCCATGCTTGGGGTGAGTCCTGTCAATGTTGTCAGTGTCGGCAGACTCATGGGGGGGCTGTTGTTTGAGGGACGTGGTGGCGGTCTCCACTCTGGGAGGGACGCTCACTCAGTCTGGCTCCACGACTAAGCCATTATTGTCGTTAGTAGGGGGCTTAGTAGGTGGTGTCCTAAGTACGTTAAATCAGAACAGGCACCACTGAACACCACCGAAGTGACTCAGCAGCAGTGCAGGGTCTCCTCTGGTGTGTGGCCTCCTGGCGACCTAACATCGATGGCTCCCTGTGGACTGCCGACGCTGGAACTGCGACGGACGAACCCGGGGGTGGCTGTGTGTTGGGGAATCTAAATGAGCGGCCTGGGAGTAATGCCACTGAAACGGTGCAGATGATGAGGCAGCAACAAAAAAAAAAAAAAAAAAAACTGCAAGCAGTGGTGCAGCATTTGAACTGGGGACACTGCTAGAGTTGACTGCAACTGCTTCAGTTTGTTCTTTGTTGTTTCTCCTCGAATCTTTCACCGGCATTTTGCTGTCACATCCAAAATACAGAACAAAGTGCATGTTTTGGGGTTGTTGTTTTTTTGTTTCTTTTAAATGCTGGTGTTTTAAATTCAGTTATTATGGTTAATTTGTGAAAACCCCAAAGATGTTGAAAAAAACAATACTTTTTTTGTATCAGAGATTTAAAGGCTTTAATGTGGAGTGATGGCCTAGAGGTTACGCGTCCGCCTAGGAAACAAGAAAATCTGAACGCGCTGGTTCGAATCGCGGCTCAGCCGCTGATATTTTCTCTCCCTCCAGTAGACCTTGAGTGGTGGTCTGGACGCTAGTCATTCGGATGAGACGATAAACCGAGGTTCCGTGTGCAGCATGCACTTAGCGCACGTAAAAGAACCCACGGCAACAAAAGGATTGTTCTTGGCAAAATTCTGTAGAAAAATCCACTTCAATAGAAAAAGCAAATAAAACTGCACACAGGAAAAAATACAAAAAAATGGGAGGTGCTGTAGTGTAGCGACGTGCTCTCCCTGGGGAGAGCAGCCTGAATTTCACACAGAGAAATCTCGTGATAAAAAGAAATACAAATACAAAATACAAATACAAAAATGAATAGGGTCAAGAATGTCGAATCCAAAAACATTGAAAAGAAACAAACTTTCTTAGTATCATACTGATTTAACGCTTTAAAAATGAATAGGGTCAAGAATGTCTCTGCTTCAGTGTGAAAAGTCTTATCCCGTATTGACCGAAAGAGTGAGAAACACTGTTTTGTGGGTAATTTGGCATTAGGACTTAAAGATGAAGCACTTTGTTGGATGTGAATAAGACTTACATAGACCCACAGTGTGACCTCCCTAATGCCATGCTCATTGTTTGTGCATTTAGCAGCTTTTACAGGTCAGTCCTTGTTTTTCTTTCGTTCTCTTTTTCTTTTCTTTTTGTTGTTGTTGTATACTATAACAACTATGTTTATTTGATCTGTTTGGAATGAATGTGTTTCTTATGTTGATTTTTTTTTAAAATCTTGAATGTTAAATTTATTATGTTGATTTTTTTTTTTAAATCTTGAATGTTAATTTTTATGCCTTATGTTGTTATTGTTTATATCTTGAATGTTAATTTGTCTCTTTTTTTTGTTGTTGTCAATTTCTTACACTTGTAAACTGGCCTTTCGGGATGGTCAGGCCATTATTTTCCATAAGTAGATGAATCGAAATTTTGTTTTAAAGTTGTTAAATGTTTAATATGTAATGAATAAGTTTATTTCCCTTGTGTCTGATCTTATACTTTGCTATCTTTTTGCTTTGAATTGGCTGACTGACGCATTGGCTATAGTGACTAGTGAATGGACCTTGATCAAAGCTCACAGAAGATTTAATGTCTTCACAGTGAGTTACACTGGCATCGATGAAAATTATCACACATGTGGTTGATGGGTTTGTGTGTAGGCAGAGTCACTTCAGAAGAGAATGTTGTTTTCTTGCTGTCATCAAATGTATCTGGCATGTTTGGATTTTGCTACACTTTTGCTTTTTACAATTGCTCATGGTACTACTCCTTAATGATTGCTGCTGGGGTTCAGAAACGTGTGGTGATGCTGGATGGATGAACGATCATTTGTACTGCACTGACTAACTGCTGTGTTTGATTTCATCATGATTTACATTCCATTTCTGTCCGCTGATCAGCCTCTGTTCCTCTCTCAGATTGAGATGTGTTGATATTGTTAAATCATGAACATACAAACCAATGACGACAGTCTTACTGTAGTACTATACACGTTGTTCCACTTACATCAGACTTCTCACACATCTGCCGTTGCTGTCTTATTTCTGTTTCTGAGCCTGTCATGTGAATGTCTTTCTCTCTAGTCTAGCATCCTTCACAACTGTTTTCCCACCATCATGCTGTCTCATCTCGAGAAAGCCCTGCTATTTATTTATTCATATCAAGTCTGTGTCTGCAGTTTCATACACAGAGCAGGTGACACACGTTGTTGTTTATAAAACTGAACACATACAACAGACGGAACAGGTGACTGATCAGCCTCTGTCCCCCTCTCAGATCAAGATGCGTGTTGATTTTAACAGCTGACTGATCTGTCTGTCATCAGGAAGATGCATTGAAAAATGAATTTGACTCGCATGTGGACACAGAATGAGTCCCTGCAGTACTTCTGTTTGTAACATGACATGGCAGGATCTGCTGTCAGGTAGCAGCATATCCACTGTCAGTTGATTTTCTTTTAGGAGGGGGAGGGGTCAAGAGGTTTGGGGGGGAGGGGTTTGAGGGCGAGGGGGGGAAATGGTCAGGCAGTGGATGGAACTGTTTTGCCTTCTTTCAGTTCTATGAGAAAAGTTGACTGTGGGAGAGGAGTGAAAGGACTTTGAATACATTAAAAAAACAACAACAAAAAACCCCAATATATTCATATGGTGGATGGGAACTCAAATATAAGTTACAACACTAAATGACGTGAGACATCTGCGTGTTCAAATTGTCAGAGAACAGAGCATTCTGTTATGAGGAGTGCTTTTTGGTTTGAATTGAAGGAACGTTTTGATGTTTAACATTTTTGTTTTGTTTTGTTGAAATTGTTCTGTTTGTAGACATCAATAATGATGTTGCTTATTTTGAACTTCACTCACATCCCCACCAGACACAGTTTGTGTTTGAGAGTGCTTGTATGTGTATGTGAGTGTGCAACTGTGTGTGTGTGTGTGTGTGTATGAGTGCGCAGTGTGTGTGTGTGTGTGAGTGCGCAGCATGTGTGTGTGTGTGAGTGCGCAATGTGTGTGTGTGCTTCCTGCTGACACAGTACACTTTCATCTTTTGAACAAGTCTTGATTCCATTTTAAAGCTCTTGTTTGTTAAGTACTCTGCATCTTCTGATCCTTATCCCTCTCTGCCTCAGTTAAAAAGAGAAGAAAAAGACAGAAAATGTTTGTGAAACAGTAAGATGTGGGAAACCAGTTGTAGTGAAAGTGCTGTTTTAATGGTTTGTAATCACCACCATTCCCTGATCCATGGGTTTCAAAGACTGCGTGGAAAAATTTCAAGGAAACATGGGTTTGATTGAAGTTTTCTTCTTTGTGTCTGTTGCAACATACTTGTTCTTTCAATCACATGTGGGAACAAATGTTTTGGTTATGTATCTACATTGTCATTGGTGATTTACTGCATAAAAAGCAACAAAAACAAAACATGGCTAATGCTTATTGTTGCTTGTTGATTTTGATTTCTCAGAATCATGTATACACTTAATTATCTAATGCTTATTGTTGCTTGTTGATTTTGGTTTCTCAGAATGATGTATACTACTTACTTATTCTATGTTTTTGGTTATTCTGTATGTGAATTAATTTGCTGCCAGAATGATACACAACACAAACAGGTGGTTTGTCCAATGTGAGTGCTTGCATGAATGTGTGTATGCGAATGCATGTGAACGAATGCATCCATATTGTTATTGACTATTTTTTTCTGGTTTGATTATCTGTAAAATAAGAATGATTAAAAGAAAGGCTTTTTTAAATAGATTTGTGCTTTCTGCTGAAACTGAAAAAATGCTTCATGTTTGTTTGTCTGTGTGAAACCACATCCTCAACCCTCTTCCTTTCAAGTTCCAAGGTTAAATTTCTTTTCACCACTTTTGGGGTATGGAGGCTTACAAACATAAACAAAAGAAAAAATAAACTTGAGAAAAAAAACATAAAATTCTCACAATATGAATGCACATTCAAAGCATATAAAAAATGTTCATTAAACAAAAAAACAAAACAAAAAAGAACAGGGATGATAAAGAGAAACTAAGGAAAAAACTACCTCATACATCTGTGTACTGTTCAGAAGTCGTACGTATGAAGCTGGGCTTGTTATTTTCATTTCAAAGTTATGATCTTCTTTAGAGACTTGTTCTATCTTTATAAATAATGAAATTGAAAGCAAAAGCTTTCTTGAATTTGAACACGTCCTTCTACAAAAATTATAACATGAATTGGGATGAACAAAGCAATGGGGAATTATTTCTTATCACAAATTATTATAACATTCCATGATGAAATGAAATTCATCTCCTATCGCATGTACCGAATTAAGCTGTCACACACTCCTGACTGCCCGTGTAAGACAGGCCCACAAACCCCGGAGCACATCCTGCAGTCCTGCCCCCTGTATCAAAATGCATGGACGCAGCAGTGCCCCTATGGAGCCACACTGGCAGAAAAGCTCTGGGGCACCAAAGAAGACTTCATCAAGACCACCACCTTCATTTCCAGCATAGGACTGCAAGTCTGAGACCATGATCATGGGGAACGCAGAAGAAGAAGAAGAATCTCCTGTCGCATTCATGCATGCACACACACATTCTCTCCACCCAGCCAGAAACAGCTTTGCTATTTTCTGTTTCAAGGAGGCATCAAAGCAGATGGACTGATCCATGTCAGATAAACTGAAGTGAAAAAACCCCAGTTACAATCCAGCAGGAGTCGTTTCTTTTTCTCCACACACCACATTTAATATCAGAGAAGAAAGAGGTAAAATTGAAGACTACTTCTGTTAGTGGAAATAGTAGTACTAATTTGGCTGACTATAAACAACATGATTTATTTCTCCTATTTCTGCTACTACTACAACACTCACACATGCACACATGCACACATACATGCACACGCACACACAAACACACACATGCACACACACACACACACACACACACACACACATAAGAACATTGACAGTAAATGACAAACTTCATCAGCACTGCTGACCTACGCTCACAACTGATGTGGTGGAGAGTATCAACCTGGGGGATGGAATTCTACCCAAATAAATATAACGTCCTCAGTGTCACCAGAGCTATATAGTCACCCCAGGAAGTACCATTGCAAGATGAAAGAACGTCCTTGAACTAACAACATCAGCAAAATATCTGGGAATTACCATCGCCTCAGATCTACAATAGAAGTAACTCCTGGACAAAGTAACCAAGAAAGCAAACAGTGTCCTGGAATTCCTTGGAAGAAACCTGAGAACACCTTCCACCATCACAAATGCCCACCAGACCTTGGTACATCCCCACCTCGAGTACTGCTGCTCTGTATGGAACCTATACCAGCAGGAACTGATAAGGAGGGCCAAAATGGTGCACAGAACAGCCAGGTTTGTGATCTGCAGATACCACAATATAAGCAGTGTAACAACTATGCTTGAAGACCTAGAAGGGGACACACCAGAGAGCACATGACCGAAGGTCCAGCTAACAATACTCTGTTAAGTCAGCAGCAGCAATGGGAACATTAGACCAGCCACAAGAACCAGACAATCCATGGGCAGAAATTCTGATATTTTCCATCCATGTCAGATTATTTTAAACAAATCTTTTTTTTCTTCTGAGAACAGCTCCTCTTTGGAACACCATCAAATTCCAGCTACTGAGTTGGTGAGGCTCCTTGCTTGGCATCCTTCAAGCAGCTCAACAAGCTATCATTTTAATTTACTATCCTCTTCCAACAAGTAAGGTATATGAAGGTTGGGGTTTGTCTTCAGGGACTGTTATGGTTGGGACAGTTGTATATTCCCCTCTTCCAATTCTCACCTGCCCCGATTCACACCCTTCTCGATTATTGTGGTGTGTGTGTGTGTGTGTGCCCGGGTTTTCTCATTTTCATATACGATTTATTTTCGCTTTTCACATAATCACACTTGCAGCACTGTATGATAATCAAAACTGATAACACCGTTTTATAAATTCATATTATCAAGCAGTTTTGTTTGGTTCATTATGTTTGCGGTCCTTAGACACATCTCACCGAGACCACTCCATGTGCAGGAAGTGGGCTGAACAAGCGAAAGCGACACACAATGTTTACGAAATGTGTCACTATCCTGATCTTTAATGAATAAACCTTTCAAAATTTATGCACACAACACGGACAACAGCTCATCGCCTGCTTCAGCTTCGTCTTGGTACTAGCACTGCTCTAAAACCCGGTTTTACTATCCGACAACAAGGCAGTATGGATATGAAGAACGGAGTAACTGCTGGCATCATCAGTGAGTCGTCTGCTGGTGCTTTCGTTTTCTTTGATCATCTCTGTTCACCGTATTCACCGTGTTCGGATAATTTGGGAAAAGCTGTCATTCATGTATTCACATCTGACTTTGTGTCCAACTCGAAGAAACTCAGTCAACGATTAGTAAAGTATGATTTCAGATTAGATTTTCGCACCCCAATAAAAAAACAAACCCACCTTGACACATGCATGACCACCAGCACAAAAATGGCCATAATCATATAATATAATATAATTTCCAAATATCTGGACTGCATTTAAAAGCGTCAGGTAGAGAGAAAAAAAAAGCAACAAACAAATCGCAAATCTTTTGATATTTCTGATATATATGTGTTATGGTCATATTTGCACATATGTAATTTTATCATTCATGCATACATTGCAAAAGACAGTAAAGGTACCCTTCAGATATCTCATGGCACTTAAATGGCATAGAAGTTAAAAGCACCCCAATAATCTGTCATTGTTATCATCATTGTTATGATTATAGTTTATGTCATTAAAGGCAGAGTAGTTAGTCAGGACTTCAATCAGACCAGATAATTCATGATACTGCCAGTCTGTGTATGTGTCTTTTTTCTCCCTCACAGTCACACACTCACTCACTCACACACACACTCACTTACACACACACACACACACACACACACACACACACACAATCACCATTTTCACTGTTTGTGTGTGTACATGTGTTTGTCTAGTCTCTTTCTGAGATACTTTCACTTGAGCATACAGTATGTATTTAATTTTTGAAGGCTGAATGCCTTTCTACATGCTACTCTGTGTGTGTGTGTGTGTGAGAGTGTGTGTGTGTGTGTGCGCACGTGCATACATGAGTGTGTGTGTGTTACAGATTACACAGAAAGGAGAGATATGAACACTTGCAAGACAATTCAAAAAGCGAGAGAGAAGAAATGTGTTGAACTACAGTGCACGAATTTTAAATGTATGCTTTTATGCAGTAAAATCATTGTGTGTGTGTGTGTGTGTGCGTGTGTGTGTGTGTGTGCTTTTTTGTGTGTATGTGTGTGTGTATGTGTGTGTGTGTGTGTGTGTGTGTGTGTATGATTTTTGCAGTTGTTGGTGATGAGATCCTGAAAGGACACACTCAAGACACCAATTCCCATTTTCTCTGCAAACGGCTCTTTGCTCTTGGCGTGCAAGTGAAACGGGTAAGAAGTAGATCAGTATGATTTACGGACACTTTCCATGGTCTTTGTCCATGCAGACAGATATGGATTTACATGTGAAGTTTGAAATGAAACCTTGTGTACAATGGTTTGAAGAAGAAGAAAAAAGTTGGACAAATCTGTGGTTCTTAGATGGTTGTGCTAACAGGTATGTTGAGCAAGACTGGAAAGTGCTTACATACACTAAAACGTAAGTGAATGGCGATATAATTTTTTTTTTTTTTTTTTTTTTTTGGTCTTAGCTTTGACACTTAAGTCTTTTTACCCTAAAATAATGGAAAACATTTTATTTTTTTCTGTTTGATATTGTGTGCAGACTTATGAAAAACTGTTCTGATCACTAATGGCCTGAATTTGTATCCCATAAACACACACACACACACACACACACACACACACACACACACACACATCAACACACACACACACACACACACACACACACACACACACACACACACACACTACCTCTCTTGTCAATAGGTATATATATACGATATGTTTTTGTTTATTTATGCACTACTCATTCATGTGTTTGTCGCCTCGTTAATTGATTTAATCATATAGGTTGTGTTTTCAGATTTCTGTCATTGGCGATGATTTAGAAGCAATATCCAAAGAGGTGAGGGACTTCTCAGGCCAGTTCACCCACGTGATCACTTCGGGTGGGGTGGGACCAACACATGATGACATGACGTTTGAAGGTGAGGCATTCACTAGGCTCCTCAACCTCACACACACACACACACACACACACACACACACACACACACACACACACACACACACACATGCACACACACATGCGCATGCACACACACACACACACACACACACACACACACACACACACATGTGTGTATAGTCATTTGGATGAGACGATAAACCGAGGTCTTGTGTGCAGCATGCACTTAGCGCACGTAAAAGAACCCATGGCAACAAAAGGGTTGTTCCTGGCAAAATTATGTAGAAAAATCCACTTCGATAGGAAAAACAAATAAAACTGCACGCAGGAAAAAATACAACAAAAAAAAGAAAAAAAGAAAGGGTGGCGCTGTAGTATTGCGACGCGCTCTCCCTGGGGAAAGCAGCCCGAATTTCACACAGAGAAATCTGTTGTGATAAAAAGAAATGCAAAATATGCAAACACACACACTCACACACACACACACACACACACACACACACACACACACACACACACTGGTGAGACATTGCTCTTCATTTGTCACTGCTTTGAAATCTTCATAACGGATGATATTCAAACACAGTTTGTGACACTGATTACTGTGTATAAGGCTGTTTGTCTCACATTCACACAGTTTGTGACACATTGTGTATAATCCTATTTGTCTCATATTCAAACAGTTCGTGACACTGGTTACTGTGAATAACGCTATTTGTCTCATGTTTGAACAGTTTGTGAAACTGATCACTATGTACAACGCTGTTTGTCTCACATTCTAATAGTTTGTGACACAAACCATGGTGAATAGTGCTATTTGTCTCAAGTTCAAAAAGTGTGTGACACTGTTCACTGTGAATAATGCTTTTTGTCTCATATTTAAACAGTTTGTGAAACTGATCACTGAATAACTCTGTTTGTCTCACATTCGAACAGTCTGTGACAGTTATTGCTTTGAAAAATGCTATCTGTCTCACATTCAAGCACAGTTTTTTTGTCACACTGATAGCAATGAATTGCGCTATATGTCTCATGTTCAAGAGCAGTTTGTTTGTGACACTGATCACTGTGAATAATGCTGTATGTCTCACATTCAAGCACAGTTTGTTTGAGACACTGATAGCAGTGAATTCCACTATCTGTCTCACATTCAAGCACAGTTTGTTTGAGACACTGATAGTCAAGTAGACTAATCACTGTGAATAATGCTGTTTGCCTCATATTTAAACAGTTTGTGAGACTGATCACTGAATAACTCTGTTTGTCTCACATTCAAACAGTCTGTGACAGTTATTGCTTTGAAAAACACTATCTGTCTCATATTCAAGCACAGTTTTTTTGTCACACTGATAGTGATGAATTGCGCTGTATGTCTCACATTCAAGCACAGTTTGTTTGAGACACTGATAGCGATGAATTGCGCTATATGTCTCATGTTCAAGAACAGTTTGCTTGTGACACTGATGGCTGTGAATAATGCTGTATGTCTCACATTCAAGCACAGTTTGTTTGAGACACTGATAGCGATGAATGACACTATACAGCTCATGTTCAAGCACAGTTTGTGACACTGATAGCTATGAATAAAGCTGTATGTCTCATGTTCAAGCACAGTTTGTGACACTGATTGGTATGAATTACGCAGTATGTCTCATGTTCAAGCACAGTTTGTGATACGCAGTATCTCTCATGTTCAAGCACAGTTTGTGATACTGATTGGTATGAATTACGCAGTATCTCATGTTCAAGCACAGTTTGTGACACTGATATCTATGAATAAGTCTGTATGTCTCACGTTCAAGCACAGTTTGTGACACTGATAGCTATATATAACACAAAATCTTTCACGTTCAAGCAAAGTTTGTGACTGATTGGTATGAATTACGCAGTATCTCTCATGTTCAAGCACAGTTTGTGACACTGATATCTATGAATAAGTCTATATGTCTCACATTCAAGCACAGTTTGTGACACTGATAGCTATATATAACACAAAATCTTTCACGTTCAAGCAAAGTTTGTGACACTGATTGGTATGAATTACGCAGTATCTCTCATGTTCAAGCACAGTTTGTGACACTGATAGCTGTGAATAAGGCTGTATGTCTCACATTCAAGCACAGTTTGTGACACTGATAGCTATATATAACACTATATCTCTCACGTTCAAGCACAGTTTGTGACACTGATAGCTATGAATAACACTATATAATGCTATTTGTCTCACATACAGTCTGTGACAGTGATTGCTATGAAAAACACTATCCATCTCACATTCAAGCACGGTTTGTTGTAACACTGATTGCTATGAATTGCACTATTTATATCACATTGAAGCACAGTTTGTGACACTGTTAGCTACGGATAACGCTGTATATCACACGTTCAAGCACAGTTTGTTTGTGACACTGATAGCTATGAATACTGCTATATGTCTCGCGTTCAAGCACGATTTGTGACACTGATGGCTGTGGATTAATCCTCTGACAGGTGTGGCCAAAGCGTTCAGTCTCCCTATCTCGCCCCACCCACAGATGGTACAGCTCATCAAAGACCACTTCGGGCCAGACAACTTGGACTCGGCCAAACTGAAAATGGCAGAGGTAGGTTGGGTCGAGGATACAGGTGGTTTGGATTCAACTGCAGGACTGACTTCCTTTGAATGAGTCTTCATGTACAACTGAACAGTGTATGTATTTTCTTTGGTTTGCTTGCTTTCATTTCCAAGCTCGTTTTTATGCGTGTATGTCAGACAGGACACTGGTGTGCTACAAAGTATAGGAAATATGTCAGACAGGACATTGGTGTGCAACAAAGTATAGGAAATAGAATTGACAAAATACACACGTATTGTGTAATATCAACGAATTGAATGAATAATGAAGAAATCTCAGATTCAGACTCTCCAGAAATGTGCAGAATGGAAGAGATTGCGACTGTTCTGGACACTCATTCAGTCTTTCTCGACATTAGTCAGCTCCCTTCAGCAGCATGCTCCACATGTGGATGGTGATTTCACATATATGTGGTGCAGCATATGTGGATTGGTCTGCATGCTTTGTCATCTCCTTGACACTGAAGCTGTATGCACTGACTGTTTCTCTTACAGATACCGGCCACATCCACGCTTCACTACGGTGTGCACAGGACGACTGGAGAGAAGAACAAGTACCCTGTGGTGTCTGTCAGAAACGTGTTCATGTTCCCAGGGGTTCCGTCCTTGTTTGAGACAGGATTTGAATGTCTGGAGGTAACCCTGTCCATCCTCACATATCCCTTTGGGTGTTAGTGTCACTCGTTCACCATCATAGGTGATTTTTTTTTCTTTTTCTTTTTTTTTTTTTTTTTTTTTTGGTGCTGCCCTATCATCTGCACCGTTTCAGTGGCATTACTCCCACGCCGCTCATTTAGATTCCCCCATACACGGCCACACCCGGGTTCATCCGTCACAGTTCCAGCGTCGGCAGTCCGCAGGGAACCATCGATGTTAGGTCGCCAGGAGGCTACACACCAGAGGAGACCCTGCACTGCTGCTGAGTCACTTCGGTGGTGTTCAGTGGTGCCTGTTCTGATTTAACGTACTTAGGACACCACCTACTAAGCCCCCTACTAACGACAATAATGGCTTAGTCACAGAGCCAGACTGAGTGAGCGTCCCTCCCAGAGTGGAGACCGCCACCACGTCCCTCAAACAACAGCCCCCCATGAATCTGCCGACACTGAAGACATTGACAGGACTCACCCCAAGCACAGAAGTGGAGGGGTATCGAAACTGAGGTCACCATGAGAGCAGGGCATGAAAGGCCACAGACTTTGAGACTGTTTTGTCTATATTGATGAATCATAGGTGATTTTAGTTGACCAGACAGTTCACTGCCGTAGGTG
>NC_134885.1:5628234-5648234 GCF_041734735.1 Babylonia areolata | reverse complement strand
CAAGCATCATGAGCTTGTCAACTTTTGCCAAGCTTCCAGTGATGCAGTATCATACATCTCAGTGTTTCTGTCTTTTCTCTCTTTCTCACTGTCTTGCTGAATTTAAATTGGATTGGTTTTCTAAACTTTGTAGTAGTTACAGATTTTCTATTTATCGATTATTTAAAACAGACTTTCATTCAGAATTATACTTGGACAATATCACTATCAAATGTTTCAGAGATACCTTGATAAGATTGCGACTTGGTCTAAACGAGCTTGGTATAAATAGAAGATTCCAGAACGCGGATGTAAACCGTTTCTGCCCGTTTTGTCCTGGCACCATGGAAGATGAATACCATTTCATTTTTGTGTGTCCTAAATACGGTCATATCCGCCAGAAATATATTCCAGAGTTAATAAATATCAATGACAATACATTGTTTCCGATTCTACAAACCCCATGTGTTACCTCCCAGAGAAATCTTGCTATGTACACTTATTACGCCTTAAATTTAGAGACGAATTTACACAATGAATGAATTAGTATAACTATAAACATGATGAGTACGAACATGCTATGTATTTTTCATCCAGTTATCGGTTACTCACGTACAGTACACCTTTTTTCTTCTTCTTTTTTTTTTTCTTTTTTTTTTGTATGTGTGTATGTGTGTGTGTGTGTGTTTGTGTGTGAAGAGCGATCGAATTGCCCCTTTGTATCCCCCACCCCTTTGTGTATGGGCCGGTGGCCTTCACAATTGAACCTGTGTCAGTGTCAGTGTCAGTGTCACTGTCTTGCTGACAGTTTATTGATTGACGGATTGTTTCTGTCTTTTCTCTCTTCTGTTGTTGTGCAGCTTGAATGAAATCTGTATTGGTTTCAATGGGGGAAAAGACTGCACTGTTCTCTTACACCTCTTCCATGCTGTGGTACAACAGTGAGTATCAGAGCTTGTTTTTTTAGGTGTGTGTGTGTGTGTGTGTGTGTGTGTGTCTGTCTGTCTGTCTGTCTGTATCTGTGTCTGTGAGAGAGAGAGAGAGATGTTTGATGTCGTCACACACAGTCTGGAGTTTTTCATGTGAGGCATGTCAGTGTTTGTACATGTGTGTGTGTGTGT
Source organism: Babylonia areolata (assembly GCF_041734735.1). NCBI lineage: Eukaryota > Metazoa > Mollusca > Gastropoda > Neogastropoda > Buccinidae > Babylonia > Babylonia areolata. Next base: position 5,647,134 of record NC_134885.1, on the reverse strand, counting down.
GTGTGTGTGTGTGTGTGTGTGTGTGTGTGTGTTTGCTGTTGAAGTGTTTGTGTGTGTGTGTGTGTGCATGTTTGTGTGTGTGTGTGTGTGTGTGTGTGTGTGTGTGTTTGCTGATTGTATGGAAAGGTCATAGTATACTGGTATGCAATGGTCTAATTATTCAAAGTGATTTCATAGATATCGTAAATACCATCTTCATTTGTCAGCTCAAACTCTTCTCTTTTACTTGGACTTGTGGTCAGTGTTATGCATTTCTTATAGGCAGGCTCTTATTTCGTTTATTTTTTGTTTTTTGTTTTTTACAGAAAATATCCAAAGGAAGAAGTGAAGCTACAAGCATTGTACATCCGCAGTCGCCTTCCCTTTCCAGAGGTGGAGCTGTTTGTTCAACAGGCCTGTAGCAGGTACCAAGTGCCGGCTTTGTGTTGTTTGTTCCACCGCACCCCAGTACCAACAACATTTTTTTTTTTTTTTTGTGCCGCTCCCCAGTCATCGGCACCATTTCAGTGGTGTTACTCCCACACCGCTCATATCACGCCCCCCATACACGGCCTTTCTGGGCTTTGTCTCTCACAGCCCCAGCATCAGCAGTCCACAGGCAACCCATCAATGTTAGGTTGCCATGAGGCCACACATCAGAGGAGGAGACCGTGCACTGCTGCTGAGTCACTTTGGTGGTGGTCAGTCGTGCCTGTTCTGATTTAACGTACACAGGACACCTGACCTACTAAGCCCCCTCCAGTGCCAACAACTTGATATGCTTGACCACACCCCAGCAACAAACAGCTTGACCTTTTGGGTGAATGCCAAGAGGTCATTGAACTCAACTCATCATTTGTTGTTTCTTTGATGGCTATACAGGCAAGCACATTTTTCCTATTACCAAAAACTTTGCGGCAAACGCCAGCCTGTCTTTAAACTCATCATGATTTGTTTCTCTGTTTGTTGGCTGTAAATGCATGCATAGTTGTTAGTTCTCTTTATTCTGAGCATTCTCTGTCTGTGATGTGTTGATGTGCTTTTGTGTTGTTGTTTTTTTACACTTCAGCAAATCTTGGAAACTAATCTGGATTGATCAGAACGTTTGGGTATTGTGTGCAGCTTTGGGCTAGTTTGGACTGGGTTGGGTTTAGGGGAATTTGTTTGGGGGTGGGGGGGAGGGCAAAGGTGGGAGTGTAAAGGATGGACTTACTATCATGGCCAGACTTCAGTCACCTCACAGCAAATATATAATGAGCTCTGAACCGTCCAGCTTGGCGCAGCAAGATCACCACCGAAGCCCGTGCAGCTGAAGCCAGGTGCATCACTGAGGCGCAGAGAAAACGTGCAGTGTGCAAGGCCCGAGCAGCATCCGCTGTCGTGATAGCATCCATTCACTTGTGTCCCCACATGTGGGCGAGCCTTCAGGGCCTGGATTGGCCTCATCAGTCACCTCCGCCACATCAGCCACTGATCTTCCATCTGATATTTGAAGCCATGGTCATCTTTGAATCCGAAGGACGAACATCATTGAATGAACTGACCTGATTTGTGCGTGGTTTGCTGAATGGGGTACTTTTTGTCGTGATGATTTCATGTTTGGTGTCACTGTGCTCTGTGGAGGTACCACCTGGAGCTGATCCGATACGAAGGGCGCATCAAGGAGAACCTGGCATCGCTGAAACAAGGTCACCCTGACGTCAAGGCCGTTCTTATGGGAACCAGAACAACCGATCCCTATTCAGGTCTGTATATGTGTCAAACAGAGGGGACGGAAATGCTGAACATGATTCAGTGGTGTGGGAAAGAGCACATGACTGCATTGACAAACTGGTATGGAGACTTGATACTTATATAGCACCTATCTTCAGTCAGAGACCAAACTCCAAGCTGCACAACTGTTACTCAGTCCATTCATCAGTGCATGTTCATAAAACAGTTCATGAACATGCTTAATAGCCAAAAAAAAAGCATAAGACGGGACAGAGTGTAAACTTGACAAGATGGCATCGAGAGCCTTGGCCAAAGGATTGATTCAGTGCTTGTAGCTTTTAGAGGCGTTTGATTGGCTTAGAGCGGACTGGGCAAGACGGGTCATCTTTTCATTGTTAGCTGCGCAAAATTTGGCCAGGCAGAGCAAACTGATAGGCCTAGTTTGCATCAGTTTGACATGGTACAGTATATGACACCAAATAAAATGTTAAAGGCCACACAGCCATAGGGGCAGTGAATTCATATCCACCCCCAAAAACGGAATATAGCTGCGTACATGTCAGGGTAAAAACAGTCATACCAGTAAAAGCCCACTCGTGTACATAGAGTGAACATGGGAGTTTCAGCCCATGAAGGAATAAGAAGAAGAAGAAGTCATTCCAGTGTGTCTAGGGCTCAGCATTGGCCCAGTGCTCTCCTTTCACCACTTTAACCCTTTCACTGCCAAACTCGCATTTATGCAGAACCTAGGAAGAGGACCCATGTCACTGAAGGGTGACCAGATCATGGGACTGTTATCCATGAATCTACTGCTCTTTATGTTCGGTGGTAGGATAGGCCATATTTTCTACACTTCGCAGGGGGCGTGGGGGTGGTGGGAATTCCCAGCTGTTCTTGAACACCATATTTTCTGTGCTTATAGCACAAGGGAATTTTGCGCTCTAAATTGACTGGCGGTGAAAGGGTTAACCTTCCCCCAACCTGAAGTCAGGTACCCCACTCACGGTCAGGTACTTGTTCACACCTGGGCAGAGTGAAGCAAATTGGAGTGAAGTCCCTTTCCCAAGGACACAGCACCGTGCTGAAACAGGGCCATGAACCCTGATCACTGGTGAAACACTGGATCGTGAGTCCATTGCCCAACTTCTTCTTCCTCTTCTTCTTCATTCGTGGGCTGCAACTTCCACGTTCACTTGTATGTACACGAGTGGGGCTTTTACGTGTATGACCATATTTACCCCACAGGCAGCCATACTCCATTTTGTATTTGTATTTGTATTTGTATTTCTTTTTATCACAACAGATTTCTCTGTGTGAAATTCAGGCTGCTCTCCCCAGGGAGAGCGCGTCGCTACACTACAGCGCCACCCATTTTTTTTGTATTTTTTCCTGCGTGCAGTTTTATTTGTTTTTTCTATCGAAGTGGATTTTTCTACAGAATTTTGCCAGGAACAACCCTTTTGTTGCCGTGGGTTCTTTTACGTGCGCTAAGTGCATGCTGCACACGGGACCTCGGTTTATCGTCTCATCCGAATGACTAGCGTCCAGACCACCACTCAAGGTCTAGTGGAGGGGGAGAAAATATCGGCGGCTGAGCCGTGATTCAAACCAGCGCGCTCAGATTCTCTCGCTTCCTAGGCGGACACGTTACCTCTAGGCCATCACTCCACATTTTCAGGGGTATGCATGCTGGGTATGTTCTTGTTTCCATAACCTATCGAATGCTGACATGGATTGCAGGATCTGTAACGCGCATGTTTGATCTTCTGCTTGCGTATATACACACGAAGGGGTTTCAGGCACAAGTAAAGGTCAGCACATAATGTTGACCTGGGAGATCAGAAAAATCTCCGCCCTTTACCTAGCAGACACTGTAACCGAGATTCGAACCCGGCAGCCCTCAGATTGAAATTCCAATGCTTTACCCACTCGGTTATTGCGCCCATCCAGTGCCTAACTGATTCTTCCACAGTGCCTCCAAAAATAGTAAGCGGTAATGTTTTGCTTTTTTTTCTGTTTTTCTGTGTTTATGATTTAAAAAAAAAATTCTAAATATGTTATTTTTACTGCCGTCAAAAGAGGAAGCTAGTAAGGGATACAGAAGGGAGGTAACCTACTTCCTGGAGGTTATCAGCTGTAGTTACTTTCGTTTTCTCCGCATAGGCGGATAGTAGTTTGCACAGGGCAGGAATCGGACTCCCTGCCGGAGTCTGCACTAGTGGGTCATGTAAGTATGTTAGATAAATGTAATTTTAGGAAGAAAATTTCCTTTCATTCTGCATGTTTGGTGCGGTTGTATCAGGTCACCTCCAGTCGTTCTCCATGACGGATTCAGACTGGCCCCAGCTGATGCGAGTGAACCCCATTCTGTCCTGGACCTACGAGACCGTGTGGAGATTTCTGCGCACCCTGTGTCTTCCCTACTGCAGCCTCTACGATCAGGGGTAGTGTGTTTTGTGTTGTAATTTACAGCATGCACTTAGTGCACGTGAAAGAACCCACGTCAACAAAAGGCTTGTCCCTGGCAAAATTCTGTAGAAAAATCCACTTTGATAGGAAAACCAATTAAAAAAAAAAAAAAATGCAAGCAGCAAAAGAAAAAAAAAAGGGGGTGGTGCTCTCAGTGTAGTGATGTGCTCTCCCCGGGGAGAGCAACCCGAATTTCACACAGAGAAATCTGTTGTGACAAAAAAGAGTAATACAATGCAATACAATACAATACAATATCATACAATACAGTTGTATTGCTTTTTTGCCATAACAGATTTCTCCGTGTGAAATTCGGGTTGCTCTCCCCAGAGGGAGCGCATCGATACAGTGCAGAACCACCCATTTTGTTATGCCTGAAAGTGAATTTGTTTTTCTACCAAAGTGGATTTTTTCTACAGAATTTTGCCAAAGACGACCTTTTTGTCGCCGTGGGTTCTTTTACATAGACTAAGAGCATGCTACACATGGCTCTTCAGTTTATCATCTCATCTGAATGACTAGCACCCAGACCACCACTCAAAGTCTAGCGCAGGGCGCAGGGGGAGAAAATACTGGTGAGGGTGGGATTTGAACCTGCGAGCTCCGATTCTTTCGCATTCTCTGTGGTCGTGTTACCACTAGGCCACCGCTCCACTGAATGTGTTCCCTCCTCTGTTAGTGAAGATATGTCTTTTAACTGTTCATTTGTAAAGGAAGCCTGTGTTCTTTGAAAAAGATTTTTTTCGGTTTGTGTGAGAATGTCCTTAAATAATCACATTTGTGAAGAATTTATTCTTGGTTTTTTTTTCTGTATGTAGATGTCTTTCATCTGCAAGGTATCTAAGGGAAGCACATTGTTTTTTTTGTCTGTTTTCTTCTTCTTCTTCTTCTTCTGCGTTTGTGGGCTTCAACTTCCACGTTCACTCGTATATATATGCGAGTGGGCTTTTTACGTGCATGACCGTTTTTACCCCGCCATGTAGGCAGCCATACTCCGCTTTCGGGGGTGTGCATGCTGGGTATGTTCTTGTTTCCATAACCCACTGATCGCTGACATGGATTACAAGATCTTTAACGTGCGTATTTGATCTTATGCTTGCGTATACACACGAAGGGGGTTCAGGCACTAGCAGGTCTGCACATATGTTGACCTGGGAGATCGTAAAAATCTCCACCCTTTACCCACCAGGCGCCGTCACCGTGATTCGAACCCGGGACCCTCAGATTGAAAGTCCAACGCTTTAACCATTCGGCTATGGCTCCCTTTTTTTGTCTGTAAGTAGATATGCCTTTCATCTGGCAGGTTTCTAAGGGTAGCGCATTGTGTTTTTTTTCTGTATGTAGAAATTCATTTGTCTGGTTTGTAAGGGGAGCATGTTGTATTTTCTGTGTATGGATATGTTTTTCATCTGTCAGGTTTGTAAGGGTAGTACACTGTTTTTCTCTTTGTATATGTGCCTTAAATGTTACATTTATATTTGATTTTGTGTTGAATTTACGTGACGTGTGTCTGTTCATCATAATCTGAATGATCATCTTCATGTGTCTGTAACTAAAGGTATGTCACTGTACATTATAATCATGATGATCATCTTCATGTCTGTGACATCAGGTACACATCATGATCATCTTCACATGTCTGTGACATCAGGTACACATCATGATCATCTTCACATGTCTGTGACATCAGGTACACATCCTGATGATCTTCACATGTCTGTGACACCAGGTATACATCATGATCATCTTCATGTGTCTGTGACATCAGGTACACATGATCATCTTCACATGTCTGTGACATCAGGTACACATCCTGATGATCTTCACATGTCTGTGACACCAGGTATACATCATGATCATCTTCACATGTCTGTGACACCAGGTACACATGATCATCTTCACATGTCTGTGACATCAGGTACACATCATGATCATCTTCATGTGTCTGTGTCACCAGGTACACATCATGATCATCTTCACATGTCTATGACACCAGGTACACATGATCATCTTCACATGTCTGTGACATCAGGTACACATCATGATCATCTTCACATGTCTGTGACATCAGGTACACATGATCATCTTCACATGTCTGTGACATCAGGTACACATCCTGATGATCTTCACATGTCTGTGACACCAGGTATACATCATGGTCATCTTCACATGTCTGTGACACCAGGTACACATGATCATCTTCACATGTCTGTGACATCAGGTACACATCATGATCATCTTCACATGTCTGTGACACCAGGTACACATCATCTTCACTTGTCTGTGACATCAGGTACACATCATGATGATCTTCATGTGTCTGTGACATCAGGTATACATCATGATGATCTTCACGTTTCTGTGACATCAGGTACACATCATGATCATTTCCATGTGTCTGTGACATCAGGTACACATCATGATCATCTTCACATGTCTGTGACACCAGGTACACATCATGAGCATCTCCATGTGTTTGTGACATCAGGAACACATCCTGATCATCTCCATGTGTCTGTGACACCAGGTACACATGATCATCTTCACGTGTCTGTGACATCAGGTACACATCATGATCATCTTCACATGTCTGTGACATCAGGTACACATCATGATCATCTCCATGTGTCTGTGACATCAGGTACACATCATGATCATCTTCACATGTCTGTGACATCAGGTACACATCATGATCATCTTCATGTGTCTGTGACATCAGGTACACATCATGATCATCTCCATGTGTCTGTGACATCAGGTACACATCATGATCATCTTTATGTGTCTGTGACACCAGGTACACATCATGATCATCTTCACATGTCTGTGACACCAGGTACACATCATGATCATCTCCATGTGTCTGTGACACCAGGTACACATGATCATCTTCATGTGTCTGTGACATCAGGTACACATCATGATCATTTTCACATGTCTGTGACATCAGGTACACATCATGATCATCTCCATGTGTCTGTGACATCAGGTACACATCATGATCATCTTCATGTGTCTGTGACATCAGGTACACATCATGATCATCTTCATGTGTCTGTGACATCAGGTACACATCATGATCATCTCCATGTGTCTGTGACATCAGGTACACATCATGATCATCTTTATGTGTCTGTGACACCAGGTACACATCATGATCATCTTCACATGTCTGTGACACCAGGTACACATCATGATCATCTCCATGTGTCTGTGACACCAGGTACACATGATCATCTTCATGTGTCTGTGACATCAGGTACACATCATGATCATTTTCACATGTCTGTGACATCAGGTACACATCATGATCATCTCCATGTGTCTGTGACACCAGGTACACATGATCATCTTCATGTGTCTGTGACACCAGGTACACATGATCATCTTCATGTCTGTGACATCAGGTACACATCATGATCATCTTCATGTGTCTGTGACATCAGGTACACATCATGATCATCTTCATGTGTCTGTGACACCAGGTACACATCATGATCATCTTCACATGTCTGTGACACCAGGTACACATCATGATCCTCTTCACATGTCTGTGACACCAGGTACACATCATGATCATCTTCACGTGTCTGTGACACCAGGTACACATCATGATCATCTTCACATGTCTGTGACACCAGGTACACATCATGATCCTCTTCACATGTCTGTGACGCCAGGTACACATCATGATCATCTTCACGTGTCTGTGACACCAGGTACACATCATGATCATCTTCACATGTCTGTGACATCAGGTACGCATCATGATCATCTTCACGTGTCTGTGACATCAGGTACACATCATGATCATCTTCACGTGTCTGTGACACCAGGTACACATCATGATCATCTTCACATGTCTGTGACATCAGGTACACATCATGATCATCTTCACGTGTCTGTGACACCAGGTACACATCTCTGGGCAGCATGAACAACACCCACCCCAACCCCTCGCTGCAGGTCATTGACAGTCACGGCATTGTGTCCTACAAGCCTGCCTACCTGCTGATGGAGAACGGCAAGGAGAGAGACGGCCGCAACGTGTGATCCGCGTCAGTTTCCATTTCTCAAGGAGGGCGTCACTGCGTTCGGACAACTCTATATACGCTACACCACATCTACCTGGCAGATGCCTGACCCAGAAACGTAACCCAGTTGGCTAGTCAGGTCTTGAGTGCATGCATATATATTTGTGTGCCTATCTGACGGGTGCAATAGCCAAGTGGTTAAAGCGTTGGACTGTCAGTCTGAGGGTCCCGGGTTCGAATCACGGTGACGGCGCCTGGTGGGTGAAGGGTGGAGATTTTTACGATCTCCCAGGTCAACATATGTGCAGACCTGCTAGTGCCTGAACCCCCTTCGTGTGTATATGCAAGCATAAGATCAAATACGCACGTTAAAGATCCCGTAATCCATGTCAGCGTTCGGTGGGTTATGGAAACAAGAACATACCCAGCATGCACACCCCTGAAAACGGAGTACGGCTGCCTACATCGCGGGGTAAAAACGGTCATACACGTAAAAGCCCACTCGTGTGCATATGAGTGAACGTGGGAGTTGCAGCCCACGAACGCAGAAGAAGAAGAAGAGTGTGCGTGTGCCTATCAGTGGATTTCTTCCACAGAATTTTGTCAAGAGGTCCAATGCTTTCGTTGCCATGGGTTCTTTTTCAGTGTGCCAGCTGCGTGCTGTACACACGACTCAGTTTACCACCTCATCCGAATGACACTTGATTTTCCAGTTAAATTCGGGAGAAAGGGCAAGCCTGGGATTCGAACAGACCTTCCTGAATGAACATTGCATTGGTAAATGAGTGTCATGAACCGTTTTGCCACCGTCCTCTTTAACTCACTCAGTACGGCCAGTCCTCTCTTCTCCTCTACACAGACCCCTTGGATGTCCAGTGGGTGTCTGAATGACCCAAACTTTAGCTTCCGTCGTCAGAATTGTGGTATTCTTTGTCAACATTCACCTCTTCAGTATAAGAGCCTCTCACTTGCAATATTTTGATGATGGTAACTGGTGTGAAACGCTGTTAACGTCGTCTCTTTCGCTGTTCGTATGGAGAGAGTTAAATGTGTGGTTTTCAGTGGCTCAACCGGTCTGTGATACTGTGGGAATCTCTTTGCTGAGTTGTATCTCATCTGTCTGTTCTCAGTAACAGATGTGTATCACCTGCTACTTGGCATTTGAATGAAAGTTCTGGTTCGTGGGGAGTAATAAGTGTGGTTTGTACAGCGATGATTTAGCTGTTGCTGTCTGTGTGAGTACGCATCAAGACAAAGATATTTTTATATCATGCAAGTGTTTAGTCGGGTAAGAAAATAGCTGCTTTTCAGAGAAAAGAAGTGTGCAATCATACACTGGTAATTCAGCAGACTTTTTGTTCGTTTTGAAAAAATACAGGGAGCATTAATTCCATATAATTCTTTTTTATGTCTTAAGATATCTGGCCAGGAGCACTGGCCAGATCGGTTCTGATACACTTCAAATATGATTGAAAAGTAAACTGTCAGCAGGAAATGTTGTAATGTCATGTGTGTGCTCACATTGTCTGTGTGCTGCTTACTTTGTATGTATGTTGGTTTGTAAGTATGTATTTTGGTGGGCATTTTTATGAAACATTCTGGTGGAATGTGTACCGCCTGGTTTTTACACTCCTACCTTTTTCGCTGGTTTACATGGGCAATATTACATAAAGCCAGTTACTGTCTTCTGCTGACAGTAAACTAGTTGTACATTCTGAACTCTTTGGAAATAAGTGTTGTGAGAAACCACCAGGCAAAAGCACACACACACACACACACACACAAAAACTGCCGCAGTGCCAGACATACATGTATGTGCATGTGTGTGTGTGTGTTTGGTGCGTTGTGTGTATGTTACATTTGGTGATTTTTATACATAAAGATGTTAATAACATGTTTTTCTATCAAAATATCCAATTAGCGTGACAAATACTTGCTGATATTTTTGCCATTGAAGGTTCCAACAAACTGTTGCTATGATAGCATCCAAGTTTGTCACTGAGGGTAAAAAGTGCATGTTTGTATGATCAGTTGATCTCAGTGATTTTGTATCTTTTTTGTTTTTACATATGTGTCTGCATTTAATGTATTCTCGTCCATTCCCAAAAGAGTCCTTTTTTTTTTCTTTTCTTTCCGTTACATGACCAACATTGACTTGTCGGTGACTCTGTCATGGTTGATGCACGCTGGGTATTTTCCTGTATCCATAACTCACTGAACACTGATATGGATTACAGGATCTTTAACGTACGTATTTGATCTTCTGCGTGCGTATACACGCAAAGGGGTTTCAGGCACTAGCAAGTCTGCACATATGTTGACCTGGGAGACTGGAAAAATCTCCACCCTTTACCCACCAGGCACTATTACCGAGATTTGAACCCGGGACCCTCAGATTAAAAAAGTTCAAAGCTTTATCCACTCGGCTGTTGCAGCCGTAAGTTCACAAGACAGGAATCAGGCCTCTGCCAGACTCAGCACCAGTGGGCCACAGTGAAGTGTGTGTACTGTAATTAAATGTTTAAGTATAAATCTGCTTGCAGTTTATCTGTTTTGCTCCCCTCTTGTTTTTTTCTCTGCATTAATTTGAACAATATAAGCAGAATAATGTGATAGCATTTGATTCTTTTCTTTCTTTTTTTTTAAATCAAATTCTACTTGAAGTTGATAATAAACATTCACAGCTCAAATTTCACAAAATAGTACATCATATATGCCTAAGGTTTGTATGAGGTGTGTGTGATATGACGTGCATGACATCACAGTCTTTATGAAAACAAAAAAATGGGGGGTGGGGGGGGGGGGCAGCATCCAAGCAAAAAAAAAATATTTTTTTAATAAAATAAAAAGAGAGAACAGCTTAAGGAAGGAACAGTAAAGAAAGGCAATGTATAGACAGACAGATACAAAGACAGAGCAAGAGATCTTTCACAAAGTTTGTCAGTGTTACCCAGGTTTGGTCAGCAACCATGTTCCTTTCCTCTCTTGCACAATGCCTTGTCATAATCATCATCTCTTTCAAGCAAAAGGACTTTCACTCGTGTAACACCAGGATACTATGACTACACACCATGTATTTCATGATTCTCTTCATCAACATTTCCAAACGCAATGAAAACAACACATTCAGTCGATGAGAACCTTTCTTACATCATGATGCCTGTCACCCTCATCCCAACACGAAACAATGTCACACATCAGCACACAAACTTATCACATTATCTACGTAGGGGATGTACTCACATTGTTAGCTACAATGGCAAAGCAACCACAATAACAATATATATCATACACATCCACCATTCTACTTCTATTTGATCTATTTATAACAAGGGGAAAATCAGGAAATGGTGTTGAAGGCTGGTGAGAAAAATACAACAAATTGTGTGAGAAGCTGAATTTTCTCCATTCTGCACCTTGAAGAGTGTGTAAATAGTGTTCTTTATTTGTCTTTCGTGACAAACTAAACCCTCAAATAACGGCCTAAATCATGAACTTGTTCAACCAAAAATCACTTGTTATATATCCAACCTGTGGGTTCACATGTGTGTGTGCCTTTGTGTGAACACAAGACACAGTACATTAATACTACACATACTAAACATATCAGCACACAAGGAATGATTCTGAGTGATATGTGACACCATACAAAGAAAAAGTTCTTAAAAAAAAAAAAAATCACAATCAGTCAATAATTATGTGATGGGGAAGTCACAATCAACCAATAATCCTGTGGTGGGGAGTAGAAGTGGAGTGATAGGGGGAGGGGTTCTTTAAATCATCTTCAATTTAGTAAGACAGATATTATGACTTTCATTTGAATATGTGAAGAAAACTGCAGATCTGATTTAGCTCTGCCTACGATACATTTGGAATTATCTACCAGTCCTCTGAACGATTTTGATTTACTGAGAAGCGGCCAATTTTGTTAGCAACACAACTGACATTGGGGGGCAAGAGTTTCTGCTGATGCCAAAAGGCAAACAGCATGAAGAGATGAGCTTTACTGTTCGATTAAATTATGGCAAGGGGGTAAAAGGAGTATCTTTCATCAAAGTAATATTACATTATATTATACTGTATTTGAAAAAGCAATTAGAGTATTTTATTCACAATACGATTACCATAGCAGATGCCTTTTGTTTCCTTAAGCTGTCTGAAGCTGGACAAACTCATCGCTTGAAAATGAGCTTCATGTTTAGACAACACATGATTCTTAATTTCATCTTAACTCACAAACAAATCATACATTCTGGAATGTGAAAATAACCACATACATTACCGATTAATCTCATCAATGACCACTAGTTTTAAAGTAAGAAGCTCTTAGAGAAAAAAAACAAACATTTAGAGATGCAAAGCATAGACATAAATATGAATATATAAAAAAGGCTAAATTGCACACCACCACAGAGGAGCTACTCCATCACAAGTGATTATGATTTTAAGAACCAATAATGCATACCAACAAGAAATAATGGCTCTTGCTGTATGTGTGTTTAAAAACAACAACAAAAACCCCCCAACTAAAACAGTAAAAGGTCATTCCTGAATATGAGAAATATTTGAAAAAAATCCACAGGGACACTATTCAATACATAAGAACTACTGAATTCTCTTACTTGGAAATTTGGGGGCAAGATTCTCTTACTCGGAAAGGGCAGCAGAATGAGTATCTTGCATTATACTATATATAGGATATGTATACATTCAACTTAAAAGCTTTTTTTTTCTTTCTTTTAAACCAACAAAAAGCATTCCAACCCACATTAATTCCATGTTTCAAAATATCAAACAGCTGGATCACATGACTACATTCAACATTTTTTTTTATCCTCCACAGATCTACAACATCAGGGAAAGGAAATCTAATTTACCTTTGTTCTTTCAGCTACACTAACTACAGAGTCTGCTGTCCAACCCTACAGCACTCTTTTATCAGGCTGCCAGACTCTTCACTTCAGAAAATGCAATAATGTACAATGATGCATCCATGGCATAGGCAGAGTTGCATACATTCCATTTCTACATGTTGATGGTTAGGACATTTCGTAGTTGGAACGGTTGTTCATTTTGTACTGAACAAAGGAGAAGATGAAGAGCACCACATATATGGCAGCAGCAATCCAGCAGTTGATGGCATTCTGTTCGTACTTGGTCTTGGCGTAGTCCTTCGAGAAGTGATTGGCCTCCCAGTCACCCAAGGGCACGTCTTCAAACAGGGCAGGACTGCGCACCCAGAAAAAGATGCCCAGCAGAGCCTGAAACAGGCAGGATGGAAATAAGAGGATTGTAAATTTTAATTTTTTCATTCTATAATTTTATCATTCAATTAATTTAAACATGGATCTATGACCTGACGACATCATGAGTACAGCTATAAATACAAAATCTTTGTAAAATTTCTGGTTTCACTGTAACTAAAACAGTAAAAGCTTATTCTTTCTCATCTGTCATGGCCAAAGCACTCATATGACTATGAGTAACTGACCACAAACTCAGAAAAAATATACAATCTATTACTTTATTAGTTCATGCGTTTATCTCCTGCATGTGTTTATTATGGAGTGGTGGCCTAGTGGCAATGCTCCAACCTAGGAAGCCAGAGAATCTGCACTGGTTCGAATCCCAAACTTGCCACTATTTTCTCCCCCATCACTGGAGTTCGTGGTGGTCTGGACGCTTCTCATTCGGATAAGACGATAAACCGACGTACTGTGTGCAGCTTGCACTTAATGAACGTAAAAGAACCCACCACTATAAAAGGGTTTTCGGTGGATGTCCCTGGTAATAATAATTAACCAACCTTCACCACTGCGAATTTCTGCACTCGTGACATGAGTGTTCCAAGTTTTTTCAGTGTTTCGTCAATTAATCAAATGCCTTTCGTAAATCTGAATACCTGAACAGTATTCCGCCTTAATACTGATTTATAAATACTTACAAGCATCACAATTCCCCAAATGCTGATCACCATGTAGTATCTGGAACATGACGTACCCCAGATCGGACAACCCATCTTGCTCGTTTGATCACTGACAGTGCTGTAGTAGTCATGTGACTTCGTCAACATCCCATCACGTCTGTTTACTGCATTGTAATCGTAAAGACAAAATATTTTCCCATAGAGACGAAATCGAAAGTTTTCGAAAACGCACTATTACACACAGGGTGTTTTTTTTGTTTTTGTTTTGTTTGTTTGTTTGTTTTGTTTTTGTTTTTTGTTCTTGTTGGGTTTTTTTTTAATGTGGATCGTTTTAAGACAATTTTATTCACGACTGAGATTTTGGTGATTTCGCTCAGTGTCTGTCAGTCATTGTCAAACAGGCCATACACAGAGTCAACACAGTGCGGCAAAACGTATGGCCGTTCTCGCCAGACCGCTTCTGTATGATTAAACAATCACAGTCTGGAAGTCCCAATGCAGTGTAAAAGTTCCATCACTGGCATGGGCTCCTTGCATTCAACGCCAGCTACACCCCACCCCGCTGCCACCCGAAAAGAGCCGCCGACAATCTAGCCCCCAGACTGTTATTACGTTTCCGGCGGTTCCCACGACGACACTCACCGGTCGTCAGTCTGAGCAGTCGTACAGTAATAATAATGATAAAGCGCAGGCTTATACAGTGCAGTACCCCCATCTCAGATAGGGCTTACCGTGCTTTACAATGAAATATACAAATTTAAGAGTAAGTGTCGTAAAATATGTACAAAGTCAACACAGTTTCACATGACATGACACTGGCTAAAATATACACAGTACGTAAGTCTAAGTGACATGAAAAAAAAAAGTGAATCGACACAGGCGCAGTTACAGTCTCAAGTCACACAGGTGCAAATCACAGCAAACATTCACCATTGTCAAAAATAAACACCAGGGAACCAGGTATCACGAAAAACACACCAAAATCATCACAAATGCATAGAAATCAACACAAAGAGCACATCCAGCAACAAAAATCACAGCAAGCATGTTCAGATTTTAACATTTCAGTGAGAAAAGTACAGTTGGAAAAGATAATGTTCTGAGTGCTCTCTTGAATGCAGGTGTTGGGGTGTAACGGAGTTGTGAGTGCAGTGAATTCCATTGGTTTAGGTGCAAGAAAAGAAAAGAAACGTTCACCATAAGTTTTAGTACGACTAAGACTAAATCTTTGGAATGGACAGTTTGCGCTTGTCATCTGAAGAATGGAGTTGTCTGAATGGTGAATAGACAGAAAGTAGGATCTGACAGACAGACAGGACACTGAGAATTAGTGAAGAAATTGTGACAAAGGACTGAGAGTTTGTATCGTATTCGTGCTTGAATGAGGAGCCAGTGAAGTGAGTGATGTGTTGACGTTTTTTTTAGCTATGAGAATGAGTCGTGCTGCAGAGTTTTGAACCGACTTTTAAGTTTGTCAATACAGTGTTTGGAGCAGCCAGCAAGACTGAAGAGCACTGTTTTCATAATCTAATCCGCTAGACAGAACAAAAGAACCGGCAGACCAAAGTCTTTGTGGTTTCTGTGGTTAGATATTGCCGAATGGACCTACGCACATTATCTCAGTGGAGCAATCAGGATCAAATAGGAAAATATTGCAAGGGCCAATCTGGCTATCGTCGCAACGGACTTGGGAGAGCGCATATTTATTATAAAAAATAATAATAATTAAAAAAAAGGCCGGGGGGGAGGAGGAGGGGGAAGGGAGGGGGTAAAGGGGCGGGGGTAGCTCTGTTAACCATGTCAGATGGAAAAGAGGAGATGACAGCTGGGGAACTTTTTGATCAGTGGCTGCCTGAAATGCTGCGGTAGTACCTGCACGAACAACTCGATTTTCCTCCAGCTCATTCCATTCTCAGTGCTGTTGTTTTTACGACGACTGTTCTTTACTTTAGTTAGTCTGTTTTTTTACAGAATGGGATCGTGTTAAAAACCCTTGCAGTCTCCCACAAGAGGTGGTCACACTGAGCGGCACCTTCACGGGATGCCTTCAAAAGGAGAATGCATGTAAACACTTTAAAATTGTCAGTCCAGTCTCCACCTCAGCCCCCCTCCCGTCTCCACACACACACCAGCTGAAACCGCTCTACCCCCATTGACTGCTGATCTAGACCCATACATTATTAAGATCTGGCCGAGTGCCACTTAGTGACCTGCACATCATGCATCCCGGGGACTCGGCGTCAGTTGTCGTCATGTATGATGGGCTAAAAAACAAACAAACAACAGAACCCATGTATGGCAACTGATGAGTGTTTGTCCTCTGGAAAAAATCTGTAGAAGAAATCCACTATATATGACAAATATATAGTACGTATGCACAAAAGGCCTGCGGACTAAGTGCGTTGGGTATATGCTGCTGTCGCTGAGACATCTGCCTCGCTAGTGTGGTGTAGCGTATACGGAACTGCCCGGAAACAGTGACGCTTCATTGAGAAACTAAAACTGTACAATATGCAGGACTGATGGGTGTCAGTTGTTTGGACTGCTTGCGGGGGTCCGAGTCATCAGTGGTGGAGTGGGTTAAGGGATTAACTGAGGGAGAAGGGGGCGTGTGGTGGGCGTGATGGGGGGGGGGGGGGGGGGGGGGGCAAGTAATGCCGGAGGCCGGTAACGTGCCTCCCGTCCCGGCCTACCCCCACCCCCTCCTGTTGTATTATCATTATGTTGTGTTGTAGTTCAACTTGCACTGATTTTTGTTATATATCAATTTTGAGTGTGTGTGTGGGGGGGGGGGGGGGGGGGGGGGGGGGGAGGAGGGGGGGGGGAACGGACCCAGGCTGTCAAAGGCCGGAGTGAAGTTCCACTGAGGGAGCCAGCGGCCGGGAGGAGGGGGGGAGGGGGGGGGAGCAAACCCCGCGCGGTCCAGCAACGGCCAGCATGATGCCATTAACCGCACTTTGAAAACACAGGTTCTCGTCCCGATCACCGATGCAGCAACGTTAAGCCCAGACGGTTAGTACTTGGATGGGTGACCGCCTGGGAACACCGGGTGCTTTTGGCTGCATACCTTTTTACCAGGAGGAAGGTGGCAGAGTGGTTAAGACGTTCATCTCTGGCAGTGCCAATACAATGGTTCCGTGACTGGGTCCGGGTTCAGTCGAATCCAGTCCCCGGGCATTGGGCTCACCTTTTCTCCCAACTGCCCAAGTTTGAAAAATCAAACCGAGCGTCTACTCATTTGGATGAAACTGACGACTGATTAACCAACTATAAGGTCCCCCGCCGTGTCAGTGAAGCGGTGACGCACTTGACGCACTGACGGAAAGAACCCATGGCAGCACAGAGAGTGTCTGCAGTTGTTCTCCGCTGATGTGTCCACTCTGATACCGCGGTAGGTGCACAAATACATGTGCATGCACTCAACTGACGCCTAACTTGAGTCGGGAGCTGGCCCGGGTTACTGAGGCTGCTCAGTGTTCAGGCATCAGTCTGCCTAGATGTGGTTTAGCGAAAATGGATTTGTCTGCACACAGTGACGCCTCCTTGAGAAACTGAAAATGTTCTGTAGCCGGTTTGGCGCCACGGTCCTGGCACGAGCCTGGGAGTGGAGGCTTGACTCGAAGGGTTGCCGGGGTTTGTTTCTGTTCCCGACTGAGTGTCAGTTCAGTTGGGGTCACAGTCTGATTCTCGTACACTGTTTTGATCATAGGTTGTTCTAGCAGCTAAGGAAAAGTATCATTGTTTTCAATCGGGGCTATAACATAATAAGGGAGATCAGTCATTGATTAATATTTTCAATCGGGTCAAAAGAACTTTGCAAGGGAGAACGACGCCCCGGTAGAGAGAGAAGATACATTGTTACGCAGTGCTTGCGTTGGTACTCCATTCCAGCCAATAAGGCTTCATGATCTAATGTGTACGCACATTATAGTTAACAATGCAGCCTTGAAAACACTTTTCTTCTCAAGTCGATTTGACATAGATCTGAACCGATGTGATGAACCCTCCAGCCAGCAACCATCAAGTTGTGGGCGGCTTTTTTTGTTCTTGTGGTATAGTTGGGTAATAAACACTCACATTTGGGTTATTAGATGCATGTGAGTCATTAATACGACCAAGATGGTTGATCGACTGGGTAAGTTCCTTTCGGGTGGGTCTTGGATTGGGGCTTATTTCTAAATTTCCGAGAAAAGAAACGATTCATAGAGCACCATTTCAAATTCGTTGGTTGTGTGTATTTTTTTCCTGGTTGCTACAAGAGATGTCGTTAAGTTTTCTTGCTCATGATAAAACGAAAGTGAATTTTGAGGTGTTGGCCAAAACTTGGGCGAACAGTAAAGCAGACAAAGCAGACGGCTTTTTTTTTTTCGCGACTTTATTTCCGTATTTTTGTTTATTACTTTTACACTGTGTTTAAAATGTGCTGTACTCAGATGTTACACTCGAGATGGAGATGTTTTCCAAAGTCACTTTGAACAATATTATAGAAAATCACTGTCCATGTACGACGGTCCATACACCCCGCCCCCTCAGCTTCACTGAGCCGATTTTGCGCGTTTGTCTTTTCTTGACAGATTCGAGATCGTGACAGCGACAGTGGATAAAAACAAAATTGTTTATGATGCCTTAACTGACAGACATAGATACTACATTTTGACTTGATTATTTGAATTTTCATTTCTCGTTTTCTGTTACAACATTGACCCGTTATATCATATGGCAGAAGAAGAAGAAGAAGAAGAAGAAGAAAAAAAAAGTAAGAAAAAAGAAAGAAAGAAA
>NC_134885.1:5590734-5623234 GCF_041734735.1 Babylonia areolata | reverse complement strand
ACATACGTGATTTCACCTGAAGGGAAAAACAACTACCTGGTTACTGGCCAGGAGAGGAGTAATATGATATAGGTGGACATACGTGATTTCACCTGAAGGGGAAAAACAACTACCTGGTTATTGGCCAGAGAGGAGAGGAGTAATGTGATATAGGTGGACATACATGATTTCACCTGAAGAGAAAAACAACTACCTTATTATCAGACCAAAGAGGAGAGGAGCAGTGTGAGACAAGTAAACACAGGTGATTTCACCTGAAGGGAAAAACACCTGCCACAGCACCAGTGAGAGCAAAGAGGAGAGCAGTAGTGTGAGATAAACGCCCCGTGTGTTAACAAGTCAGAATGACTCACATGATGATGGTATGTGGGCCTGGCCCACATGATGAAGGAATACCTTTCTTTGGGTCACGGGGTCAAGGTGAGCGCTGAAGAGGAGGGGTCAGGGTCAGAATGTTGGCTTGATTTGTAGCCAAGGTGAACAGCTAGAATGATTGGATATTTTGGGGGGATTTGAACAAATCCCTTTAAGAAAAACAACAACGAAATGTTGATAAGTTGTGTGTGTTTGTGTGTCTGTATGCCAATGTCTGGATGTATGTGTGCGTGTTGTCTTTCTGAGTGAGCTTGTGCATAGTCTTCTACTCTGTGTGTGCGTGTGTGTGTGTGTGTGTGTGTGTGTGTGAGTCTGTGTTCACAATTGAGGAAGGGACGAAGAGAGAGAGAGACACTGATACAGACGCACACACACACACACGCATACTGAGTCACTGACATGAAGGCCACTAGCCTTTATACAAAAGGGTCTAGGTGACACATTGGGGTAATTCAACATGCAGAAAGAATGTTTATTTCGCTCATCCAAACAAATAGTCTGTATTGTACATGAGTAATTGATAAGTGGATGAAAGGGAATTGTCAGTAAATTATACATAATATGTATGTGCATATTCATCTGTTTTCGCAACATCTTTTAGAAACTCTAGTTCTTCCATTGTATGTAAATTCGTATCTGTATTTTAAAGGATAATAAGTCCACATTACAAGATTTTTCTGTGAGGTAACACATGGATTTTATGGAACAGGAAGCAAGGTATTGTCATCAGCATTTATGAACTCTGAAATATATTTCTGGTGGATGTGACTGTTTATAACACACAACAATGAAGTGGTATTCATCTTTCAAAATGCTAGGACAGAACAGACAGAAAAGATGTACATAAGCATTCTGATATATTTTATTTATACCAAGCTCTTCTAGACCAAGCCATAATCTTATCAAAGTAGACTGGGAGACAGACAGACAGACAGACAGAGAGAAAGAGAGAGAGAGAGAGAGAGAGAGAGAGAGAGAGAGAGAATAATGTGTTCACAGGCTGATGTTTCCTGTTCTTGAATCACCCAGCTGTTGTCATCTCAGCTATGTTTTTTTCCCCTGCTCTGTATCACTACTTCTTCTTCTTCTTCTGTGTTCACTCGTATGCACACGAGTGGGCTTTTACGTTTTTACCCCGCCATGTAGGCAGCCATACTCCGTTTTCGGGGTGTGTGCATGCTGGGTATGTTCTTGTTTCCATAACCCACCGAACGCTGACATGGATTGTAGGATCTTTAACGTGCGTATTTGATCTTCTGCTTGCATATACACACGAAGGGGGTTCAGGCGCTAGCAGGTCTGCACATATGTTGACCTGGGACATCGTAAAAATCTCCACCCTTTACCCACCAGGCACCGTCACCGTGATTCGAACCCGGGACCCTCAGATTGACAGTCCAACGCTTTAACCACTTGGCTATTGCGCCCGTCTGTATCACTACTTCAAATTTGATTCCGTGGGCCATTCTCCACGTCGTCTGCTTCAGTTATTTATTTATTAGTTCAGTAGGCAGTTAGCTGTAGAATACCCCTCTCCTCTCCTCTCTCTCTCTCTCTCTCTCTCTCTCTCTCTCTCTCTCTCTCTCTCTCTCTCTCCTACCTGCATTTATGAAGTGGTGCTTATTGATTTTTGTGAAACTTGCATGTAGTGTACAAACACCATGATTCTCAACCTCCCGAGCACTGTTGACAGGTGGTGTGTGTGTGTGTGTGTGTGTGTGTTACAGCGAACACGGAGGTAAATGCTACAGGTGTTGTGTGTTTTATGTGTGTGTTACAGTTAACACAGAGGTAAATCCTTCAGGTGTCATGTTTCATATACATGTGTGTGTTCAGTGAACACAGAGACCAATGCTACAGGTGTTGTGTGCTGTATGTGTGCATTATAGTGAACAGGGAGGTAAATGCTACACGTGTTGTATGTGTGTGTTACAGTGGACAGGGAGGTAAATGCTACACGTGTTGTATGTGTGCGTTACAGTGAACAGGGAGGTAAACGCTACACGTGTTGTATGTGTGTGTTACAGTGAACTGGGAGGTCAGTGCTACGCATGTTGTATGCGTGTGTTACAGTGAACAGGGAGGTAAATGCCACAGGTGTTGTGTGTTGTACTTGTGTGTTACAGTGAACAGTGAGGTAAATGCTACAGGTGTCGTGTGTTGTATATGTGTGTTACAGTAAACACGGAGGCCAATGCTCGGCGAATCAACTTTGTGGAACAATGTTTTGGTTCTTCGGGACAGGTAGGGGTTGGACAATAGCAACATGCTGAATCTGTAGAGAGCAGTGCAGACTTTGATGGTTAATTTCCATAATATAACACAGGTGGACATGTATAAAAATAAAGATTAAAGTGCTTTTTGTAAGAAAAATCTGAATTAACAACTAAATACAAAGGGAGTGAGATAAATTAGTTCCTTTTTCTGGAAATGATATTGGACCCTTTGTCGTTGTTGTTGTTGTTGTTGATGATTGTGTGCATAAACTTTTACTGTTTGTTCGAAAATGAATTTATGTTCTGAAACTTTTGACTACATTTATGATGTAGGTATTATGCTCTGTTCAAATCTGATTAAGATCAGAAGGATAACATGATTGTAGTTTGTATAATGCTTGTATATGATGTATTATTGCTCTACAACAGTGCTAAGAATATGTATGAATTGAATCAATCAATGTAAAATATTCATAGGAACCAAGACAGTGCCAGTTAACGTGTAATACTAGTGTGGACAGGAGCTGAGAGAATGATTGTAACCAATTGGATATGTCTGTGAATTGAGACAATGAAGAGTATGCATCATGTCTGCAAATTGAGACAGTGTTAAAAGCATATGTGACAAGGATGACGATGGAGACTATTTGAAACTATGTGTAACACCTGTGTCTGTGAATTGAGACAGTGTAAGGGCAAGTGTATGAAAAACAAGAGAGGCAAGGCCTTCAAGACTCACTTGTGATAAATTACGTCCCCTAGCATTAATTACAGAGTAATTTCCCTTTTTTACTATCTGCACCAAAAAACGTTTGCAAAAATAAATAAAAACTCCATGCTTAGCAAAAGAAGCTCCTGTTTGAACAAAAAATGATAATAATGACTCCTCTTGTTGTTGTGTCAGAATAAGAGGTCAAAGTTCCAAGTTTAGAGAACACAAAAATTATAAATATAACAGTAAATGCAGTTTGCATATAATTAGGCTTCTTTTATTATTTTTTTGTGCCCATCCCAGAGGTGCAATATTGTTTTAAACAAGATGACTGGAAAGAACTGAATTTTTCCTATTTTTATGCCAAATTTGGTGTCAACTGACAAAGTATTTGCAGAGAAAATGTCAATGTTAAAGTTTACCACGGACACACACACACACGGGCACACACACACACACACACACACACAGACAACCGAACACCGGGTTAACTAACTCAGTACGGCCAGTCCTCTCTTCTCCTCTACACAGACCCCTCGGATGTCCAGTGGGTGTCTCAATGACCCAACCTTTAGCTTCCATCGTCAGAATTGTGGTATTCTTTGTCAACATTCACCTCTTCAGTATAAGAGCTTTCCGCTTGCAATATTTTGATGGTGATATTTGGGGTGAAACGCTGTTAATGTCGTCTCTTTCGCCGTTCGTATCGAGAGAGTTAAAACATAGGCTCACTTTGTTTACACAAGTGAGTCAAAAAACCAAACAAATAAAAAAACAGAACAAGGATTGAGGCGGATGTGAAACTCTGTGTTTGACAGCCACTAGCCATTGCCGGACGGGTGTTGGTAGGAGAGGGGGTGCTGACGAAACTGTGCCGCAAGAAACCCAAACCCCGACAGTTCTTCCTCTTCAACGACATCCTGGTGTACGGCAACATCATCATTCACAAGAAGAAGGTACAGGGGGCTGGTTCGGTGCTGTGGTGTGTGTGCTGTGGACTTGGTTCCATGCTATGTTGTGTGCTGTGTTGTGTGCTGGGGACTTGGTTCCATGCAACGTTGTGTGCTGTGTTGTGTGCTGGGGACTTGGTTCAGTGCTGTGGTGTGTGCTGTGGACTTGGTTCAGTGCTGTGGTGTGTGCTGTGGACTTGGTTCAGTGCTGTGGTGTGTGCTGGGGACTTTGTTCAGTGCTGTGGTGTGTGTTGGGGACTTTGTTCAGTGCTGTGGTGTGTGCTGTGGATTTGGTTCAGTGCTGTGGTGTGTGCTGTGGATTTGGTTCAGTGGTGTGTTGTGTGCTGTGGACTTGGTTCCATGCTGTGTTGTGTGCTGGAGATTGGTTCAGTGCTGTGGTGTGTGCTGCGGACTTGGTTCAGGGCTGTGGTGTGTGCTGTGTTGTGTGCTGTGGACTTGTGTGCAGATGTTCAGTGCTGTGTTGTGTGCTGTGGACTTGGTTCAGTGCTGTGTTGTGTGCTGTGGACTTGGTTCAGGGCTGTGGTGTGTGCTGTGGGCTTGGTTCAGTGCTGTGGTGTGTGCTGTGGATTTGGTTCAGTGCTGTGGTGTGTGCTGTGGACTTGTGTGCAGATATCCATGCTGTGTTGTGTGCTGTGGACTTGGTTCAGTGCTATGATGTGTGCTGTGGACTTGGTTCAGTGCTGTGTTGTGTGTTGTGGACTTGGTTCAGTGCTGTGGTGTGTGCTGTGGACTTGGTTCAGTGCTATGATGTGTGCTGTGGACTTGGTTCAGTGCTGTGTTGTGTGCTGTGGACTTAGTTCAGTGCTGTGGTGTGTGCTGTGGACTTGGTTCAGTGCTATGATGTGTGCTGTGGACTTGGTTCAGTGCTGTGTTGTGTGTTGTGGACTTGGTTCAGTGCTGTGGTGTGTGCTGTGGACTTGGGTACAGATGGAATCATTCTGTGGTGGGGGGTGGTAGGGGTGGGGGTGGGGCAGAAAACAGAAACACACACACACACACACACACACACACACACACACACACGCACAATTCGCAATGTAGAATCAAAGTAAAGGGCAAGCTGGGCTCCAAGTTAAACTCTGAACTACCTCACACATAATTACCTTGCCAGTCGGTACATCATCAAAGAGACAGTTAACTGTTGTCATGGTAACTGATGGGAGAAAACACCCCAGTTGTTGCAGTCAAGAATGATGTGCACAGATGTCAGATCACAGCCACAAACACCAGGTACTTTAACCCTTTCGCTGCCAGGAAAATAAGATTTAAGTGAAATCTATTTGCCAGGGTTTTTTCACAAAAAACGGGTATAAATTTTCAAAAAATTCTGTGCTCTTTGTTATTGGAGAAAGACCCATAAAAGTATACATTTTCTGAAAGGGAAATGAATAAAGAATACAAAACACATGATGTTTTCCCATTTTATGCATTTTAAGTGACATGCTGTTGTTTTGAAATCAGTGTTTTGTTTTTTGTCACATTTTCAACTTGTTCATTACAAACATTAGTCTGGTAATTTGCACAAAAATATCATTTTCTGGACAAATGGATATCTGCACACACAAAATCATACTAGAACAACCACAATATAAAAAAACGGAAAAAGAAATAGATGCATTGTGACTTCTGCAAGTGATAATATGGATGTGAGGCCACGCCCCCTCAGTCTCCACCATCCTCCTCTTCACCCCTCTCACACCGTCACTTCATCAGACCGCGTTGGCTGAGTGCCAAGAAAATAGCTCATACGGTGCCCTGCTAAAAATTCGTCTGCTAGAGTTGAACAGCCTGCATCACTCACTGATAGTTGTATCTTGGCCACTCTCTTGATTGCTCCCTTTATTTTCTATCAAATCGTCCTATAAATGTTCACCACTGTCTTCTCCTTCGAATTTATGCTCCAATTCTTTCTGAGCATTAGCTGAAGAAAGTAATCTTGGTTGATTTAGTTCGCCACGAGCGCATGTCTTGAGCACGGAGTCAGTCCGACATTTTGTTGAGCGAGCGAGGAGAGGAGCCAGGCAAAGACTGCGGCCAGTAACCCAACCAAAACGTTCAAATAAAGGACTGCCTTATGACGCAGATGGTGTTTCTAGCTATGAATAGAATCCAGAAAGATTCCCCAAGCTAAAGCTACCAGCATTTTTGTCAACGAACTGAATGCAAAGCAGGGAAAAGTCAGAATATTTCGATGACGAGTTATCTCGTCATGCAGGCAGCGAAGCATACATGCTTGCCATGACGAGTTATCTCGTCATGCAGGCAGCCTAGGGGTTAATGACCAATTTTGTTCAGAGACCATACAGTCTTTAGTCTGTATATGGATCTTGAAAGCAATTTGTTTTTGTTGTTTCATTCACTTGCACACCACAGTTAGGTGATGACATTGTTTCTGAAAGGTAGCATGAATTCACTTGCACACCACAGTTTAATTACACATACTTAACCGCACAGTTTAAGGCCATCGTAAGTTTGTTGATGCAAAAGATTTACATTCCAAAAAAAAGACATAGTTTTTGTCTTTTTCTTTTTTATGCATAGTTTTTTTGGTTTACTATTGTTTTGTTTTGTTTTGTTGTATTCAGTGTATTGTGAAAACCGAAAAATTGCACTGCCTTGTTGTGTGGATGGAGTTGTATGGAGAGCTGAATGAAAATGACATTGTCTTGGGTACAAAAAGAATGACGCTGGTGTCTTGGACACGTCAGTTTGTTGATATGATTTCAGACAGGATTTCAAGAAATAGATTTCTTGGAAAACCAAAAGAAATATCACTGTCTTCCACTGATGTGTTGATGTCTGTTGCAGTATAACACACAGCATATACTGCCACTGGAGAACATCAAGTTGGAGAATGTGGAAGATGACGGACGTAAGTTTGAACTGTACTTGTTGTATGTATGTATGCATGCTGGACAAAAATAGGGCAGAAGGTTGTTTGAGAGGTTGTATGCTGCAGTTTGTGTGTGTGTGTGTGTGTGTGTGTGTGTGTGCGTGTCTGCGTGTGTGTGTGTCTGTGTGTGTGTGTGTGCGTATGTGTATGTGTGTGTGTGTGTGTTACACACATGTGTGCAGAATTACGATAAATGTCAGTTCACCCTGTTGTGAATAGACAACAGAGGAGGGTGGCAGAATGGTAGGTACACTGAACTGCCTCTTCTTCTTCTTCTGCGTTCACTCGTATGCACACGAGTGGGCTTTTACGTGTATGACCGTTTTTACCCCGCCATGTAGGCAGCCATACTCAGTTTTTGGGGGTGTGCATGCTGGGTATGTTCTTGTTTCCATAACCCACCGAACGCTGACATGGATTACAGGATCTTTAACGTGTGTATTTGATCTTCTGCTTGCGTATACACAGAAGGGGGTTCAGGCACTAGCAGGTCTGCACATATGTTGACCTGGGAGATCGTAAAAATCTCCACCCTTTACCCACCAGGCGCCGTCACCGTGATTCGAACCCGGGACCCTCAGATTGACAGTCCAACGCTTTAACCACTCGGCTATTGCGCCCGTCCGCTGAACTGCCAATATAGAGAGCCTGTGACGGTGTGGTTTCGAATCCTGCTCTCAAACTGAGCGTCTAGTCACTGAGACGATAAACCGAGGTCCCGTGTGCAGCATGCACTTGGAGCACTGAAAAAGAACCCATGGCACCAAAAGCGTTGTCCTCTGGTAAAATTGTTCAGAAGAAATCCACTCTTGATAGGTACACAAATATGTGATAAGCATGCATTTAAGGCCTCACTGAGCATGTTGGGTAGTGCTGCTCGTCAGGCATCTTTCTGAGCTGATGTGGTGTGGTGCATATGGAATTTTTCTGAATGCAGTGATTCCTCCTTGAGTTACTGAAACAGAAAACTGAAACTGTGCGTAGACAGAAAACCAGTGAGAAGATGGTGATGATATGGCTTGATGATGACGATTCCATGTTGATTGGCTACTTGCTGATGGACAGAGGTTTTTTTTTTGTTTTTTTTTCTCTCTTTTTTTTTTTTTCTCTCTTTTTTTTTTTTTTTGTAGCCTCAGTTTTATGCAAGTCCATGGAGCACATGTTTTCTTTTTTTTCTGTTTCTTTCTTTCTTTCTTTTCTTTAAATTCCTTTTTTTTTTCTTTTTTTTTTTTAGTGCTCAACAGGAGGCTTTCTTCATTGGCCAAAAAACAAAACAAAAGACAACAGAAAAAAAAAACACACAAAAATTCCACACACATACACGCACACTCGTCTACAAACACACATACACACGCTCATGCATACGCCCTCTCCCCCCACCCACACCCACCCCCACACACCAGGAAAAATCAGTTACACGAGATACACACCCAACCCACATATGGTGACCCTTGCTGTTTGGACAGAGTTACGCAATGGCTGGAAGATCATCAACCCCAGCAAGTCCTTCGTGGTGTATGCTGCTACGGCTACCGAGAAGAAAGAGTGGATGGCTCACATCAAGACCTGTGTTAACGAACTGCTGGCGAAACGTGAGTCACTGCTGTCGTGTTGTCATGAAGTGTGTGACGCTACAAGGTATGTCTGACGTGTACCTAAAGAAACAGATATGTTTGTTGTTGTTGAAAATATGTGAAAAAAGAGTGATTGAATTTTTTAAACCATATATTTATTTATTTTTTTTAGCAAGAAGCTTCAAATTGACTGGAGGAAATGCAGCTGTGTTTTTGAGCTTGCATTATCCGAAAAGATGGGGAAAAAAAAATGGGGGAAGAAGGGAGATTGATAACTGTTATGGATGTAAAGGATGTGTTAGATGATGTGACAGTGTGTGTGACATCAACAGTCGGTGTGACAGTGTGCATCATTTTTTTTATGTATTTATCTATTATTATTATTATTTATTTATTTATTTTGTAATTTTTTTTTTTCTCAAGGCCTGACTAAGCGCGTTGGGTTACGCTGCTGGTCAGGCATCTGCTTGGCAGATGTGGTGTAGCGTATATGGATTTGTCTGAACGCAGTGACGCCTCCTTGAGCTACTGAAAACTGAAACTGAAACTGCATCATTAGAAAGACATGTCAGACTATGTGACAGCATGCATGACATCATCAGACTATGTGACAGTGTTTGTGACATCATCAGAAAGACGTTTCAGACAATGTGACTGTGTATGACAATATCAGACAATGTTACAGTGTGTATAACATCATCAGATGATGTGACATTGTGCTTGACATCATCTGAAAGATGTGTCAGATGATGTAACTGTGTGTGACATCATCAGACAACGTGACAGGATGTGTGACATCATGTGTGACATCAGAAAGACATGTCAGACGATATGGCAGTGTGTGTGACATCATCAGTCGATGTGATTGCGCATGACATCATTTCAAAGACGTGTCAAATGTGCGACATCATCAAAAAAACGTGTCAGACGATATGACAGTGTGTGTGACATCATCAGAAAAATGTGTCAGACGATATGACAGTGTGTGTGACATCATCTGACGCCTGTTTCAGGGGGTGTGGCGCAGAACCTTCTGGAAGACTCCCCGGTCTGGGTGCCTGACTCGGCCACCAAAGTGTGTCAGCACTGCAAACGGTCCGAGTTCACTGTCATCAACAGGCGGGTAGGTGATCGCACCACTGGGGAGGGGGGATGAGGGGGGAGGGGTTTGGGGGGGCGTGGTGACGTGAAGGTGAAAGGAGTGGAGAAAAATACTCGATCGCCCAATCAGGCTAAGTAGTTTTGTGACCTGTTGTGATTCATCATCAGACACAAAACGAGAGTGCCAAAGAATCGATAGACAGAAAATACAAAAAAAAAAAAAATTAGCCGTATGCAGAGCACAGGAGCAAGAGTCAAAAGACGGGCGCTAGTCAGGGGTGCAAAGGGGAGGTAACCTACAACTCGGGAGGTTATAGGCCGTAGCTACTTAAGTTTTCTCCGCATATGCGAGTAGTAGTTTGCACAGGACAGGAATCAGACCCCTGCCGGAGTCTGCACTTGTGGGTCACGGTAAGTATGTTACTGAAACGTAATTTTAGGAAGAAAATTTCCTTTCAGCTTTCAGTTTCAGTTTCTCAAGGAGGCGTCACTGCTTTCAGACAAATCAATGTATGCTACACCACTGCCAAGTAAGCAGATGCCCAACAGCAACATAACCCAACAAGTTTGTCAGGCCTTGAATGCATGGATACATATTTGTGGATTCCTTCTACAGATTTTTCTCAGGCAACACACTTCTTCAGTGCGCCAGGTGAGTTGCTGCTGGTTTATCGTCTCATCCGAATGACTAGGTGTTCAGTTTGATTTTCCAGTCAAACTTAGGAGAAAAGGTCAAGAGCTGGAATCAGACCGACATACTCACAGACAATGTGTTGGCAGCCAGTATCTTAACCATTCTGTTACTTTCTTCCTTAAAGAAAATGAAAATGAAAACGGGTGAAAAGAAACCTTTGTTGGTGATGAAATCTTACCTAAGACATTCAAGGACGGTTCAGAACAAATGTTAGGAAGAGAAGGAGGGGTTGGGTTTGTGTGCGTGTGTGTGTGTGCGTGTGTGCGTGTGTGTGTATGCGTGTGTGTGTGTGTGTGTTCGTTCTTTAGTTTAGCGTCTTTTCACTGACAGTGATATTAGACGATTTAAAAAAAATAGCATACATAATGTTGCTTTTTCTTTAATTCTCATCAAGTGTTAAAATGACTCATCGTTCCCAGTTTCTTCTTTTGCTTCTTCTTTTTCATCTTTTTCCTTTTGTTGATATTATGATTATAGCACAGCGACAACACTGACAACTTGGTATCGTGTTGTTTCCAGTACCATTGCAAACACTACAGTCTGGTAGTGTGCGACATGTGTTCTATATAAATGCTGTTCATTATTTGTATTTTGTATTTGTATCTCTTTTTATCTCAACAGATTTCTCTGTGTGAAATTTGGGCTGCTCTCCCCAGGGAGAGCACGTGGCTACACTACAGCGCCACCCTTTTTTTTTTTTTTTTTTCCTGTGTGCAGTTTTATTTGTTTTTCCTATCAAAGTGGATTTTTCTACAGAATTTTGCCAGGGACAACCCTTTTGTTGTCGTGGATTCTTTTACATGCGCTAAGTGCATGCTGCACACGGGACCTCGGTTTATCGTCTCATCTGAATGACTAGCGTCCAGACCACCACTTAAGATCTAGTGAAGGGGGAGAAAATATCGGCAGCTGAGTCGTGATTCAAACCAGCGCGCTCAGATTCTCTCACTTCCTAGGCAGACGCATTACCTTTACCTCTAGGCCATCACTCCACTCTTATTATTATTATTATGATAGTGCATGACATGACACTTGTCGACAACACTAACAACTGGATGCCATGTGTTTCCAGCATCACTGCTGACACTGCAGTCTGGTGGTGTGCAACACGTGTTCTACTATATAAATACTATTCATTATTGTAATTATTGTTGTTTTTGTCATCAACATAGCGCATGACATGACAGTTGTTGACAACACTGACAACTGGACGTCACGTTTGTTTCCAGCATCACTGCCGACACTGCGGCCTGGTGGTGTGCAACACATGTTCCTCGAAGCGCTGGCTGCTGCCTCAGCAGTCGTCCCGGCCACTGCGTGTGTGTCTGACCTGCTTCCAACAGCTGTCTGGAAAGTCCCCAAGCCAGGGGGACAAGTCTGCCACCGCCTGTATGGGAGACTATTCTTCTTCTTCTGGTTCTGCTGCTTCATCTGCTTCTGCTTCTTTGTCTTCGTCTTTTTCTTCTGCTTTTTCTTTGTCTTCTTCTTCTGCTTCTTCTTCGTCTTCTTCTTCTTCTTCTTCTTCTTCGTCTTCTTCGTCTTTGTCTTCTTCTTCTTCTTCTGCTTCTTCTTTTTCTTCTTCTGCTCCTTCTTCTTCTTCTACTTCTACCTTCTCTTTTGCTGCTTCTTCTTCTTCTCTTTCTTCTTTTTCTGCTTCTTCTGCTTCTTCGTCTTTTTCTTCTTCTCTGTCTCTGTCTTTTTCTTCTTGTCAGTGTAATGTCTTCTCCATATTGATACTGATTGTTGGTTGTTGGTGTCACATCTTCTCCATGTTGATATTGATTGTCGGTTTCACATCTTCTCCATGTTGATACTGATTGTTGGTTGTTGGTGTCACATCTTCTCCATGTTGATACTGATTGTCAGTGTCACACTTTCTCCATGTCACTGATGATGTTTTTCTCCAGACACTGTGATAGCCACGGGGGAGGACTCGTCAGGCGAGGACACGTCTGACGACGAAGACGAGAAAACAGAGGGAGCTGGGAATGTGGCAGGAGTCGGAGACGATGTGGTCACCTTTGATGATGTGAGTCTTCTGTCACTGCTAGTGTTGGGGAGGGGATGGTTTTGTTTTGAAGACGGGCTCTGTCAGGATCAGCGTTTTCTTTTCAAGACGTAATTTTCTCTTTACTGAGGTGATAAAGTTGTTCTCATTCAGATTCTACTTGATTTCTCTTAGTGAGAACTTATTCTCAGCCTGGTTTCTGTTTTGTGGTCACTTATTTGGTGGTAAGGTGGGAGGGTATGGGAGAGGGGCGAAGGGGAAGTGTGTTTGTGTCATCAGTGACATCATATACAGTTTTATATCTGATATTCTATCAGTGTAAAGTATCAGTTTCAGGAGAATCGGCACTTTGTCTCTCTGACAAAAAAGTTTGCTAAATATCTATATTTGCTGACGACGGATGCTCTGTGCAAGACACTGATGCCCCATGATCCCCATGTCTCCAACAGGCCCACTTCCAGACCTACGACTGAGAACACAGAGAGAAGGGAATGAAACAGGAATGGGGGAGAGACAGCACCTTGCAGTCACCTATCATGCTACGCTTTGGATAATCATCAGCAGCCATTACCAGTGAAACAAGTCCTTCCGGAGAGTTCTTCTTCACCCGACGCCAGGAGTCACAATTCGTAGGCTGTGGATCTTTTTGTGGAGTGCTGTAAACAGCTCACTGTGCCTTATTTATAGCTGTTTGTGGTTCTCGTGATGTCTTTAACATGCCAGTAAAAGTTCAGTCTGTAGGGAATTTGTTCTCTCTGTAGTTTTCTCGTAATGCACCCAGTTCTTAGGGAATTCTTCTCTCTGTGGTAATCATGATGTCTTCAAAACAGCATTGGGTGTTTCCTTTGGGAATTCTCTGTTCGGTACTCATAATGTCTTTAAAACAGCTTTGGATGTTTAGTCCTGTGGGAATCCTTTCTTTGGTACTCCTGATGTCTTCAACTCAGCATTGGATGTCCAGTCCTTAGGGAATTCTCTCTGTGGTAATCATAATGTCTTCAACACAGCATTCAGTGTGCAGTCCTTAAAGAATTCTTCTCTCTGTCGTACCCACAATGTTTTCAAAACAGCATTGGGTGTTTAGTCCTTAGGGCATTCTCTCTTTGGTACTCATAATGTTTTCATCACAGCAATGGATGTCCAGTCCTTCGGGAATTCTTAACTCTGCGGATATCATGATGTCTTCATCGCAGCATTAGGTGTTTTGTCCTCAAGGAATTCTTCTCTATGTGGTTATCATGATGTCTTCAGCACAGCATTGGGTGTTCAGTCCTTAGGGAATTCTCTCTGTGGTAATCATAAACGTTTTAAACACAGTATTTGGTGTTAAGTCCTTAAGGAATTCTTCTCCCTGTGGTACTCCTGATGTCTTCATCAAAACAGTTGATGCTTCAGTCCATAATGAATTCTGTGGGTTTTACAGTAGTGTCTGATAAGGATTGGTGACATCATTGTATCATTACTGTTTTATTCAGTTATGGAAATTTCCTTTTTGACTTTTTTAACGTCTTCAGGTACTAACATTTTCTCTTTGTATTTTCCAAACAGTACCACACTTGTACTACTAACCTCACGTAACATGAATAAAAAAAATAAAAAAAAATTGTACAGTTTTAGAGACTAAAGCATGTTTTGGTAAGTTTGTTGATGCAAAAGGTTTACATTCCAAAAAAAGACATGGATTTTTGTCTTTTTCTTTTTTATGCATTGTTTTGGTTTACTGTTGTTTTATTTTGGTTGTAACCAGTGTCTTGCAAAGAACAAAAAATTGCACTATGATGTTGTATGTTTAACATAAGGAGAGCTGAATTAAAATGAAAATGCGGTGTGTTCAGAAAGTATGCTGCTGGTTTCTTGGACACATTCTCATGAAAATCATCATTTATGGTGACCACATCACATCACTGGGTAGACAGTGTGTGCATGCTTTAACCTGCATGGTAATCATGCATGAGACATCATAATGTAAGCTTTCACATGGTGGAATTTTGTTTAATGTCTGGTCACAGATACAGGCGATTGTAGACAAAGATTTTAAAAGTGTGATCCATTTTTTTTGCCAAAATGCCGAAGGTTGACTGGGAGCGGCTTCCTTTTGTCCCCCTCCCCATCTCAAAACCAGTAGTTCACAGGTGAACACACGGTACTGTATTACTATATTTTGTATCATATTACTCTTTGTCACAACAGATTTCTCTGTGTGAAATTCAGGCTGCTCTCCCCAGGAGATCGCACCACTAACAGCACAATCCTTTTTTTCTCTTTTTTTTTTCTGCCTTCAGGAGTATTTGTCTGCATAACAAAGTGGATTTTTCTACAGAATTTTGCCAGGGACAGCCCTTTTGTTACTCTGGGTGCTTACTGCATGCTACACACAGAAACTCGGTTTATTGTCTCATCTGAATGACTAGCATCCAGACCACCTCGAAAGGTCTAGAGGAAGGGGAGAAAATTCTGGCGAGAGTGGGATTCGATCCCTTGCGCTCGGATTCTCTTGCTTCCTAGGTGGACGTGTTACCACCAGGCCACCATTCCACACACTACAACCATCTGGCTTTGCTTTCGCCATGTGACTGTGCGAGGGGCAGTGGATGATGGGGAGTAATGTTGAAGTTCAGGTAGTACTGGGATTATGTGCCCTTTCTCTGCCAAAGAAGGAAAACAAACCTGCAGTCTTTGCCAGAAACTGTCCTGGTCTTTTGACTTACATGTTTAGGAACATTATCCATTCTGTGATGAGTGTTGGAGAAAAAAAAGAAGAGAGTAAATGCTCAGAGATTTCACAGTTTATGTTTCCAGTAATATTTATCTGAGGAGATTTCAGTTGTTTTAATGACTTATGTACTTAGGTCCAAATTCCCACAGCAGACATTTCTGCAATATTCCAGTGTTGTTGGGTGTCATCTTTGAGGTGACCTGGTGTCCTTCACTTCTATGATGTATCATCCCCCATTCTGTCTTCACATTGTACTGTATTCTATTGTATTGGATTGGATTGTATTGTCTTGTATTGTATCATATTGTATTGGATTGTATTGTATACCTCTTTGTCACAACAGATTTCATGGCATGAAATTTGGGTGTCTTTCCCTGTAGTTATCAACAGACCAATGTATGCATTGAAATGTAATAATAATGATAATAATAATATAGTTTTTATGTACACATGTATGCATTGTAACCTGTCATTCTATGCAGTCTGTGGAAACTCCTGAACTTAGTGTGCTCTCACTAACAGGCATATGCAACATTCATTGAATCATTGAATAAACAGATAGGTGATGCTTTGTGAGTGGACTTTTCAGAGGAGACGAAACAACAGCTTGTGTTCTTGTGCAAGAGTCATGTTCTGGGTAGGAGATTTAATCTTTTTAGCAGTATAACACTCACTTTCAGTATTGTATAACTCTTTTTTTTGTCACAACAGATTTCTCTGTATGGAATTAGGGCCGCTCTCCCCAGGGAGAGCCTCAGTGCAGTACAATGTCATTATTAAGTTGGAAAAAAACAACAGCAAAAAAAACACAAACAAACAAACCCCCCCCCCAAAAAAAAACCAACAACATAATATTGTCTCTCTGGCTTTGACAATCATGTCTTTTTCTTTCTTTTCTTTTTTCTAGTAAGGACACCAATCTGGATTTAACCATCTGCCTGTGGGGCAGTCTTTTTGCTTTTCTTTCCTGCTTGTCAGTTCATTAATAAAATTGAAAATTATTGGATGCACTTAAGTATGGATCATATTCACAGCCTTCATCATGTGGTAATTATCGTCACTCTTCATAGCAGTCTGTCATGTAAGAACCTCAATGACTGGTTCAAAACAATAACAGACAGCTGTCTGTAGTCAATGACTGGTTCGAAACAATAACAGACAGCAGTCTGTAGTCTAAGAACCTCAGTGATAAGTATAAAACAAGTTGAACTTTTCCAGTGATGTGATTTAATTAATGCAACAGTCCAGCAAAGTGTTCAAGCTGCATTGAAGTATCGTCTTTGTCACTTCAGTAAATCCCAGTCTTTTGATGCTTTAAACAATTTTTTTTAAATTTAAAGAAACAACACAGCATAAGCACATAAACAGAAAAAGCATGGGAAGGGCATGGTTTATTTAAGCTCTACCCAATAAGTAAGAATCAAGAACAAGACTTATGCAGACAAGTAAAGGAATCAGTGTGATTATACTTTCATTGACAAGTGCAAGGCAAACCAGTACACCAAGAAACACAAAATTAATAATAATAATAATGGTATTTATATAGCGCTGAATCTTGTGCAGAGACAAATCAAAGCGCTTTCACACCAGTCATTCACACGCATGCATAACTCTAAAACTGTAGAAACTAAAGACAAGGAAGGGCAGGCAAGGGAGGCTATTTTGGGAAGAGGTGGGTTTTAAGGCCAGACTTGAAAGAGCTGAGAGTGGAGACTTGACTTGAAGCGAAAGAGGAAGTTCATTCCAGTCGCAAGGTCCAGAGACCGGGAAAGAACGGCGGCCAACAGTTGAGTGTTTGAATCTTGGTATGCATAAACAGAGTGGATCCGAAGCCGATCGTAGTGAGCGAGATGGAGTGTAGAGGTGAAGGCAGCCACAGAGATAGGAAGGGGCAGTTTTGTGTATACATTTATAACATAGAGTGCTGATCTTGTACTTTATTCGGCGTGAGACAGGGAGCCAGTGGAGATGTTGCAAAAGGAGTGATGTGCTCAGATCTTTTCTTTCTGAGGATGAGTTGGGCAGCAGAGTTTTGTATGCGCTGAAGGGACTGAATGGATGAAGCAGGCAAACCAGACAATAGAGAGTTACAGTAGTCAAGGCGAGAGAGACTGAGAGAAACGACAAGTCTAGATGTTGCATCAGTGGACAGATATTTCCGGACGGCACTGATGCGCCGCAGTTGACAGTAGCAGGACTGACATGTCTGGCTTTGTTACTTACCGGTTATCTGACATACTTGGGACATACTGTGCATTGACTGCCCCTCTCCAGCACAAAGGTAATTATATCACAAATACCTTTTGTCACCTTATCAATAGCTGTTCAGCAGCATTAAACCATTTCACTGTTACAGATTCATCAATGTGATTTGCCACTTGTTGCAAATCCAATGATTCCAGTTTGTGTTCGTCGTAGAATATGTAGCCTGTTATTTTCTGAAGGTCTAGGTATAATTTTGTTGTTGTTATTATCATCATATTGTAAATAAAATGCATTTTTAAATGTGAATATGCTTTGAAGTGTCTTAATGTGCACAGACTATGATACATATTGTTATTACTGTTCTGCACATTCCTTGTAGTGCCATGATTTATGATGTAACACTGATGGTTTCTTCACTCAGCTCTGTGGAGGGAACTCGTGTATGCAGGTGCTTTCATGAACAGGATCACCTTTCAGATATGAGTGTTAGTTCATTCTTTCTTGCAAAAACTTTTCCGTATGTGCTTAGCTTTTTTACTTTCTTCCAAATTTCTGAAACCTTTCAGATATGAGTGTTAGTTCATTCTTTCTTGCAAAAACTTTTCCATATGTGGTTTGCTTTTTTACTTTCTTCCAAATTTCTAAAATGAGGATAGTTTGTCTCTCGTCTTTGTATGACTTCTGCTTTCTGTTGGTTTTTTTTGTTGTTGTTGCTGTTGTTTCTTTTCTAAAATGAGGATAGTTTGTCTCTGGTCTTTGTACGACTTCTGCTTTCTGTTGGTTTTTTTTGTTGTTGTTGTTTCTTTTCTAAAATGAGGATAGTTTGTCTCTGGTCTTTGTACGACTTCTGCTTTCTGTTGGTTTTTTTTTTTGTTGTTTCTTTTCTAAAATGAGGATAGTTTGTCTCTAGTTTTCGTATGATTCCTGTTTTCTGTGTGTGTGTGTTTTGTTTTGCTTTTGTTTTTGTGTATTTTCCGGTTTTTTTCCCCCCATGGAATTGTTTTGTGTGTGGGTTTTTGTGTTTTGTTTCTTTTCCTTTTCTTCCATGGAATTGTAGTTTTGATCGAAAGTTGTTTTATGGCTTTGTTAATTCTTTGATACTGTTACACACACAGTGTTATCGACCGTTTTTGTATTAAATTTTTTTATTTTTTATCTTTGAATCATTGTTTTCACCCTCTGCACTCCCCAGACCATTTCTGCTAATTCTGTGAATCCATTCATCTGTAGCACCCATCTGAGTTTTTGGCTGCTTGTCATG
Organism: Babylonia areolata; assembly: GCF_041734735.1. Lineage (NCBI taxonomy): Eukaryota > Metazoa > Mollusca > Gastropoda > Neogastropoda > Buccinidae > Babylonia > Babylonia areolata. The sequence goes on along the minus strand of NC_134885.1, from coordinate 5,604,508 downwards.
TTCTTTTTTTAAATACTACATATAACTACGCGATTATGATTATGTTTATATTCAATTTTTTGTTATTTATGCCTGTGTTCAGCAGCAGTTGGTTTTTGGGGGTGCTGGGGGGGTAATGCGTAATAATGCATCATTACGCTAATATTCACAGTACATTTTTTTTGGTCAATCCTCTTGAAGAATAGGATGGAACAGTGGCTTTTGTGCTGTTGAAATGGTGCCCAGTTTGTTTTCCTTTTGTTTTTTCAGGTTTCTTGTTCTTAATATTAATAATTCTTGATGATTTTTATATATATATATATATTTTTTTTTATTGAAACCATTCCTTATTACTGTTGCCATCTTAACTGCAATATGTGAAGGACAGCTATGTATACAGAACAGATTATCATTACGTTTTGACACCAGCTGTGACGAAACCCTTCATGCTGTTTAACTCTTTTGCTGCCAAATTTCAGTGTGAAAAACACTCTCCCCAGCACCAAAGATTTTAGACTAGTCTCTCTCAAGTCACACTGTTCCGTTTGAGTCAAAACAGTGGACTTGTTAACTTCAAACTCGGTCAAGGGGGAGAGGTTAGTCAATTTCCTGTTTTGCAGGAAATTTGCCTGCAGCTGTCATTTAAAAGAGATAATTTCTATTGTGAAACACAGTCTCTTTAACATGACCACTAGACGTCAACTGAAGTTGACGGGCGCAATAGCCGAGTGGTTAAAGCATTGGACTGTCAATCTGAGGGTCCCGGGTTTGAATCACGGTGACGGCGCCTGGTGGGTAAAGGGTAGAGATTTTTACGATCTCCCAGGTCAACATATGTGCAGACCTGCTAGTGCCTGAACCCCCTTCATGTGTATATGCAAGCAGATCAAATACGCACGTTAAAGATCCTGTAATCCATGTCAGTGTTCGGTGGGTTATGGAAACAAGAACATACCCAGCATGCACACCCCCGAAAATGGAGTATGGCTGCCTACATGTTGGGGTAAAAACGGTCATACACGTAAAAGCCCACTCGTGTGCATATGAGTGAACGCAGATGAAGAAGTCAACTGAATTTGCCAGTGGTGGTAAAAGAATTAAACCACCATGTTCACACATTCCCTCACTGCGTACTGAGAAACTTGCCATGCATGTGTGGTGTGCTGTAACATCATGCATTGTATGTATATTGTGATATGTTGTTATCCAATGTTGTTCAGGAGTGGGACTGGCTTTGGACAAACCTGTTTCACCCATCTCCTTCAAGCTGTGAATTTGAAACAACCCCCATCAGTATTGTATTATACACGTGTATGTGTGCATAGATTATTCAGTCTTTTTTTTGGTTGTTTATTGATCATTGAAAAATGGACATAATAAATAAACATTCAAGTTCTTTGAAGTTTGTTGATGATAACTTTAATTTGTTACCATCAGTTGGTGATCTTCTAGGGTGCGAGTTAGAAACCGTTAGGCCACGTTCACACTAAGCCCAGCCAGTTGCCGATAGCAGCTGACTAGGAATTGTGTGCACAATATTTTGTGCTTTCCTGCCATGGATGGCAGTGATAAGTGCTCACACTGGTCACCAGCCAGTGACGGGCGCAATAGCCGAGTGGTTAAAGCGTTGGACTTTCAATCTGAGGGTCTCGGGTTCGAATCATGGTGACGGCGCCTGGTGGGCTAAGGGTGGAGATTTTTACGATTTCCCAGGTCAACATATGTGCAGACCTGCTAGTGCTTGAACCCCCTTTGTGTGTATATGCAAGCAGAAGATCAAATACGCACGTTAAAGATCCTGTAATCCATGTCAGCGTTCGGTGGGTTACGGAAACAGGAACATACCCAGCATGCACACCCCCGAAAGCGGAGTATGGCTGCCTACATGGCGGGGTAAAAACGGTCATACACGTAAAATCCCACTCGTGTGCATACGAGCGAACATGGGAGTTGCAGCCCAAGAACGCAGAAGAAGAAGTCACCAGCCAGCAACAGCCAGCTGTTTGATTCGTCTTATGTCTACAGATCAGATGGATGACTGATCCAAGGGTCAAAACTCTTCAATGACATTAGCAGCCAGAGTACCAATAGTTTTTCTGTCTGGAAAGTGTAGAATTGTTCCCAGCTGACAGGATCTGGCTGTGTCTGACTGAAGTGTGTTGCTGTGTCAGGCTGACGGAAACTGACCGTCAGCAATTGTCTGGGCTTAATGCGAATGTAATTTTATACACAGTACAAACAATTAACCCAGAAAATGGGATTATGGCTGCGTAATTGGCTGGGTAAAAAAAAAAATCCACTTGTGTATAAGTTGCAACCCATAAACGCAGAGTACAGAGAGTTTACATGTACTCTGTATCATGAAAATAAAAACTTGACAACAATGCAAGTATTGCTTTGTGCGCGCATGCTCAGTGGCAATTTGACATGAATTCATGAGCGAGTGTATTTAAACTGGCAATACTTGGTATACAGAACAGTTGTAACACTTTGTGTCTGCCAGGAGATTGTGTTTGTTGATTGTCGCCAGATTTTTCTTGCAACGTCATGACATGTAGATGACAGGTTGAAAGCCATGAAGCATTCAGGACAATGAATTGGTTATGCATATTTACAGCACTCTGGAACAACTTATGTTTTCACTTCAAAGTAAGAAATGTTTACACTTTGGAACCAATGTTGACAATTTGCATCAACTATTGTTTACTCTTTGAAACAGTGGTTGTGTACACTTTTGAAACCACTACTATTTACACTTGGAAGCAACCAGTTTACTCTGAACTGTTTACACTTTGAAACAGCCAATGTTCACACTCTGAAATAACTGCTGTTTACACTTTAAAGCAACCACTGTTTATGCTTTGAAACAGCCAGTTTACACTTTGAGTCAACCAATGCTTTCATTTTATCAACCAATGTTTACACTTTGGAACCAGTAACTTGGAAATAACCACTCAACACTTTGAACCAACCATGATTTGCACTTTGAAACCACCATTGTTTACTCTTTTGAAACAACCACTACTTACACTTTGAAAAGACCAATAAATGTTTACAAGTAGTCAAACATAACATGATGACAGCATAATCAGTCTACATACTCACACAATGACTTCCGACACAGAAAACATCAGCACATGAATCACTACCTTATTTGTCCCTCCAACAGGCACATGCAGTTGCACAAGATTGTCCATCCCTCACAGTTTTATTTCTTTTTCTGCTGTCTCACATCACAGGTACAGGCACATGACATATTTTCACACATCCAAAATAGCAGATGCTGCTATCCATGCTGCTTTTTCAGAGGGAAAAAAAAAAAATTCAGATGGTGATAAAAAAATTCCCTGATCTTGTGTGGGGTATCAGCAGTTACAGTTTCTCAAGATTTTACGGTGTTTGGACAAATCCATATATGCTACACCTGCATCTGCTAGTCAGGCCTTGAGTGTTTGCAATACTTATTTTGTACCTATCAGAGTGGATTCCATCTACAGAATTTTACAAGAGGACAGCACCTGTCAAGGGTTCCTTTGTTTTATGCACCTCAGATTATCATCTCATCCGAATGACAAGACGCTCCGTTTGATTTTCCTGTCAAACATGACAAGACGCTCCGTTTGATTTTCCTGTCAAACATGACAAGACGCTCAGTTTGATTTTCCTGTCAAACATGACAAGACGCTCAGTTTGATTTTCCTGTCAAACTTGGAAGAAAGGGCGAGAGTGGGAGTCGAACCTGGACCCTCAAGGACACTGTATTGGAGGATAATCATCTCACCCATTCTTCCACCTCCTTCCCACGCAGGACTTCTTATAACGCATCAATATACATTCCTGACGCTTGGAAATGACTCACTTATAACGCATCAATATACATTCCTGACGCTTGGAAATGACTCACTTATAACGCATCAATATACATTCCTGACGCTTGGAAATGACTCACTGTATTCACCCACCAAGTCCGTGGGACATGAAACCTTCTAGAACAAACAAATAGAATTTTTTTGTTTTTAAATCATGCAGCAGCGCTTCAGTCTGACACCAGCATCGTCTGCTCAAAAGAAGTTCCCCCCTCGCCATTTACTGGCCTAAAAACTAGATATGACTAGAAGGTAAGCTTGCCTTTGTATTCATGTAAAAAGGCAATCATGATTATAGAATGTGCAGCATTAGAGTGACCCTCCGAAGGTAGTCTGAGACCCCCTAGAGTTGTTGTAAAAAGGTCAAGGGATTCACGAGACTTTAAACCTTTCAGAAGCCCTGATTGGTGTGGGAGTTTTGTGCAATGTTCATGGGAATGGAGATTCTGAGTGTGGGACTGTATGTCATGTAAATGTGCAAATAAACAAAAAAAATGACAACACATGCACAAAAACGAAAGAAAAAAGTGAAACCCCCCCCCCCCACCAAAAACAGAACATTTTATGAATCAAATAAATCAACACAGATCTGGATCCAGTGTATCCTTGGTTTCAGTCAAGATTTTTCAAGCTATGATCGCCTTTCATTGCTGCTACCAATAAACTGAGATAAATGTACGGTGTTACCGAAATGGGTACAATGTAACTTTTTTTTTTTGGGGGGGGGGGGCTTTTGCAGAAACAGAACCAAATTGCAATGGGTATAAAATCCCAAATTTTCTTAGTAAGAAAAGGGTATTATGTACAAGAATATTATGTACAGTCATAGACTAAGCCATGAAAAGATTTTTATTTTCTTTAAATCATACATTAATCCACAAGAGACAGGAAATCCAGATACCTTTTCACTGTGATGCCTCTAGATTCACCCATCTTTTTCCATGCCAACAAAATATCACTTTTCTACTCTTTATTTCATTTTACACATAACCACCCCAGACCAACCTGTGAAACTGGCTTTATCCACTTGTTAGAACTAAAATCACAAAATGGTCATATAATAATTATGTACTAGCTGAATAAAATATCAAATCAACTCAATTTAAAACACAGACCAGAAAAAACGGCCACAGGATATTTATTAGCTCAAGAAAACGTCAGTTCAGCACAATTTAGAACAAAGAACACATGGCTCAATTTTTAACAACTGGGATTCTGCACAAAACTGAAAATTTATGTCTAATTTTTATTCATAAAACATTCACATAACTCAATCTTGTAAGTCATAGAAACAATCCCTGTATCAAATATTTTCTTTCTCTCTCTTTTTTATTTGTTGAAACTTTTCTTTTTTTTTTTAACTCTGCAAAATACAAAAAAATAAAAAGAACACACAAATCAGCATATTTCACAAAACAGAACATAGCTTTTTTTTTTTTTTTTTTTACAAAGTGCACTATGGTCACATTGAATATTTACATGAAGTTGTCTAAGTCGGAGGAAAATTTCTATTTACATTCAGGCATGTAGCATGGCAAAAATGAAAGAGCCCCGCCCCCCTACCCCTTCCCAAAGAAAGAACGGAAAAAGACGAACAAAGTGCAAACCAAAACCACCGCAAAAGGCGTAAAAAAAATGTTCCAAGCTTAGAAGACTAACAACCAATGTAGAATGCAATTTCTGATGACTGATCTATAACACTGATCGATGACATTAGCAATTTGACTCATCCATCTGACAGAAAACCGCGTCGAAAGTCACTGCTGTCATGCGGTCATCGGTTCAGTCAATCGAGTCAATCATTCAACGTCAGGTGGCATTTGATAAAAATGATAAGGTTTCAGAAAAAATGTGCAGGTTTCTTGTTTTTATATATTTTTCTTCTGACTTTATGTGGAATTGGCTTACAATTACATGTGATCTTTTTTTTTTCTCTCTTTTTTCCTTTCCTTGAGAAATATAACCTTAACTGCAAGGAAAAGAAAGAAAAAAAAAAAAAAGAAAAAAGAGAAAAAGAGAGGGGGGGAGAGACAGATAGAGGGAGAGAGTGAGAGAGAGTGAGAGGGAGACAGAGAGAGACAGAGGGAGAGAAGGACAGAGGGTGAGAGACAGAGAGAAAGAGAGTGAGAGGGAGAGAGAGAGTGAGAGAGAGTAAGAGAGAGAGACAGAGGGAGGCAGAGGGAGAGAAGGACAGAGGGTGAGAAGAATGCTGTGCAGGGCACTAATTCATGAGGACTTGAGTTTTTTATTGGTGATGTCTTCCATGGCAGGTGCGTCCTCACTGGGGCGTTTACTGCCGCTGGGGCCTCCATTCTGAACCCTGACCCCTGATGTACAGTTGCTGTGTGCCTGTGGCTGCACACACACACACACACACACAAACGTACACACACCTGTGACTTTAATTCTGCTGCCACTTGCTTGTTTCTGTACAACCAGACATCCCTGCACACTAAACTGACACGCAATACGACGAGTGCAATAGCTGAGTGGTTGAAACGTTGAACTTTCAATCTGAGGGTCCCGGGTTTGAATCTCAGTAACGGCGCCTGGTGGGTAAAGGGTGGAGATTTTTCCGATCTTCCAGGTCAACATAATTATGTCCAGACCTGCTTGTGCCTGAACCCCCTTCGTGTGCATACGAAAGCAGAAGATCAAATATGCATGTTAAAGGTCCTGTAATCCATATCAGCGTTCGGAAACAAGAACATACCCAACATGGCACACAGTACTACAGCCTCCAAAAATCCAGAAGAAACCGAAATCATCAGTTACACCACCTGACGCTTACTTGCAGTCATAAAACAGCACATATATATACCGCCCCCCAAATCCCCCCACCCAAAAAAAAAACAAAAACAGACGACAGTACTACAGCCTCCAAAAATCTGGAACAAACCCGAATTGTCAGACATAACATGTAACATTTGCTACGTATCATAAAACAGCACAGATATAGACAAAAAACCAAACAAAAAAACAGAAAAAACGAAAGAAAAAGCTGCAAGTTTATTGCACGGCTGTCGACAACACTTGCGCAAGAAAAAAGCTGCGAGTTCATTGCACGGCTGTCGACAACACTTGTGCAAGAAAAAGCTGCGAGTTCATTGCACAGCTATCGACAACACTTGTGCACAAAAAAAAGCTGCGAGTTCATTGCACGGTTGTCGACAACACTTGTGCAAGAAAAAAGCTGCGAGTTCATTGCACGGTTGTCGACAACACTTGCGCAAGAAAAAGCTGCGAGTTCATTGCACAGCTATCGACAACACTTATGCAAAAAAAAAAAGCTGCGAGTTCATTGCACGGTTGTCGACAACACTTGTGCAAGAAAAAGCTGCGAGTTCATTGCACAGCTATCGACAACACTTGTGCAAAAAAAAAAGCTGCGAGTTCATTGCACGGCTGTCGACAACACTTGTGCAAGAAAAAAGCTGCGAGTTCATTGCACGGTTGTCGACAACACTTGTGCAAGAAAAAAGCTGCGAGTTCACTGCACGGTTGTCGACAACACCCGTGCTGATTCCACCTTGACGTGGTGTCCTGCACACAGCCTTCCTTCACTGCTCAAAAGTCTTTTCAGTGGAGTTCTCAAATGCCTTCTTCTTTATCACCATCCTGGTTTATCTCGATTCATTTCATGGCCTTCTTAATTTCCACTTCTCACAGAATGCTGGCGCATGCGCATCTGATCAATAGCACACAATTCCACCCCCCCCCCCCCACCCCATCCCCGGAACATTTATTATTTTTCATTTTTCTGTTATACAGCGACATATTTGTTTGTTGTTGTTGTTGTTTTTTTTTCCAGATGATTCAGGACAGTTGGCATTTCTGTAAAACAATGAGATGCAATGACATATAGTTATTTTTCTCCCATTTTTTTTTTTTTTTTTTTTTGGTGGGTTGTGCTGAATCCCCTCCCTTCATTTTTTTCTCTCTTCCTATCTGAATCAAGAGAGTTGAACTTGTCCTGAATCCCCACAAATCCCCTGACCACACACCCACCCACCTACTGCTGTAGCCCTAACCATGAAGACAACAAGCCTTACCTGTACCACCTCCTGGTAAGCAAACTGCCGTGTGTGCTGTATGGCTTTCTGTTGGAACAGCTCCGGCGTGTTCTTGAACTCTTCCGCCTGAAACACAGCATCCACAGCCTTTGCTTTTCTTTCCACTTAAAAAAAAAAAAATCTAATCTAAATGAATACAGTTTTCAAACATGGAGTGCCATGCCATAAACTTACATGCATGCTCAAGCACACACACACACACATATATATATAGAGAGAGAAAGTGAGAGAGAGAGAGAGACATACGCTTGTTTTTTTTGGGGTTTTTTTTGCCACACACAAACTTACATGCATACTCAATCACACACACACACACATACATATTGAGTAACTGAGTGCCACACACAAACTTGCATGCTCAAACACATACATATACACACACAGAGTACAACATACAAAACACACATGCACGATCGCGCTCACAAACATTTGGTAACACTGAAACACACGTGCAAACACAACCCTGTACAGCCTCGACAAGAACAATTCATACACAAGTGTTTCCAAGCATAAGTATCAGTATCAGTGGCTCAAGGAGGCGTCACTGCGTTCAGACAAATCCATATACGCTACACCACATCTGCCAAGCAGATACCTGACCAGCAGCATAACCCAACGTGCTTAGTCAGGCCTTGAGAAAAATAATCAAATAATTATAAAAATAAATAAATAAATAAATAAAATAAAATAAATAAAAAATAATAAATACATATAAATACTACTACTATTAATAATATCTATATGGCACAAAATCTTAATAAAGTCAACTCTAGACGCGCGCGCGCACACACACACACACACACAAAAGCATAAACCATGTTAAAACTTAACACACGTTTGGTTGTCTTTGCCCTTTGTTCATTTGTCATCATACCTTTATCTATGGTTCTCTTGACAGGTGACTAAGATGGTGACTGTGATGGACACACACGCGCAATAACTGAGTGGTTAACATGTTGGACTTTCAATCTGAGGGTCCCAGCTTCAGATCTTGGTAATGGCACTAAGTGGGTAAAGGGTGGAAAATTTTTCCGATCTCCAATGTCAACACACTTGCAGACACAAGTGCATGAACTCCCTTCGTGTGTATATGCACGCAGAAGAACAAATACGCATGCTAAAGATCATGTAATCCATGTCAGCGTTCGGTGGGTTATGAAAACAAGAACATACCCAGCATGCACATCCCCAAACACAGTATGGCTGCCTACATGGCAGGGTAAACAGACAAAACGGTCATACACATTACATGTCAGTATGATATGTATGTGTGCGTGACTGACACTTTACTGAATGACACAGGAAACATGTAAACAGACAAAACGGTCATACACATTACACATCAGTATGATATGTATGTGTGCGTGACTGACACTTTACTGAATGACACAGGATTATGTAAACAGACGAAACGGTCATACACATTACATGTCAGTATGATATGTATGTGTGCGTGACTGACACTTTACTGAATGACACAGGAAACATGTAAACAGACAAAACGGTCATACACATTACATGTCAGTATGATATGTATGTGTGCGTGACTGACACTTTACTGAATGACACAGGAAACATGTAAACAGACAAAACGGTCATACACATTACACATCAGTATGATATGTATGTGTGCGTGACTGACACTTTACTGAATGACACAGGAAACATGTAAACAGACAAAACGGTCATACACATTACACGTCAGTATGATATGTATGTGTGCGTGACTGACACTTTACTGAATGACACAGGAAACATGTAAACAGACAAAACGGTCATACACATTACACGTCAGTATGATATGTATGTGTGCGTGACTGACACTTTACTGAATGACACAGCAGACAAATAATGAGTGCCCAATGGCAGCTGCTAGTCGGCTCTACCCAGGTATGTAGCCTGCAAATGACTCTGTGTTTGTAAAGCGCTTGGAGCTTCGTCTCCGACTGAGGATAGGCGCTAAATAAGTATCCATATCATCAGATCATCTTCCAATTCACAGTGGCTACTTGCTCCCCGAGTTAAAACCCAATCCTTCGGTGATTCTTCCATTTTTTATTCAGCTCCAAATGTCTGGAACAGTTTGCCTCATGATCTTCGCCACTCTCCATCATTTCAATCCTTTAAATCTGGTTTGAAAACATATCTTTTGAAAATGCCTAGCCATAGACATTCCATGCCTTTTCAGTTGTAAGCCATGCAAACTAACTCTCTTTCTGTGTGTGTGTGTGCGTGTGTGTTTGTGCGTGTGCGTGAGTGCATGTGTGTAAGTGTGTGTGTGTGTGTGTGTGTGTAATTAAGTAATCAATATCTCCCGTTTTTATACTTCTGTGTGCTAAATCATTATTTTTTGTCTTCTTTTTCCTTTAGTGAGTCATTGTGTGTGTGTGTGTGTGTGTGTGTGCGTGCGAGCGTGTGTGCGTGCGTGCATGCATGCGTGCGTGCGTGCATTTAATGTTTATTGTAAAGTGTTTTGAGCTCCTTTAGTTTAAGGGAGGAAAGCGCTCAACAAGTGTCCATTATTATTATCGTCATCATCATCATCATCATCATCAGACTGCCATGCCAGACTCACAATGCTGGCCATGAGGGCGTCGTCTGGGTTGGGTTGAGCCATCAGTAACTGCAGCGACGTCAGAACTGTCAGCAGGTTCAGGCAGGGCTTCCAGGCTCCCTGCACGACACGACGCTGAGGTGTTCAAAGAGGTCAGAGGTCAAAAGGTTCCCTGATGGGCGCAATAGCCGAGTGGTTAAAGCGTTGGACTGTCAATCTGAGGGTCCTGGGTTCGAATCACGGTGACGGCGCCTGGTGGGTAAAGGGTGGAGATTTTTACGATCTCCCAGGTCAACATATGTGCAGACCTGCTAGTGCCTGAACCCCCTTCGTGTGTATATATGTAAGCAGAAGATCAAATACGCACGTTAAAGATCCTGTAATCCATGTCAGCGTTCGGTGGGTTATGGAAACAAGAACATACCCAGCATGCACACCCCCGAAAACGGAGTATGGCTGCCTACATGGCGGGGTAAAAACGGTCATACACGTAGAAGCCCACTCGTGTGCATACGAGTGAACGCAGAAGAAGAAGAAGAAGAAAAGGTTCCCAAACCTTTCACGGCCATTTGGGTGGTGAATCCGTTATCGTAACCAATGTGTCTAGGTCTTCGCAAAGGAGGGCAGAGCCTAATGCTCTCCTTCTGGCGTTTTGAAACTGTTTGAAAAGGTTAGAGATCAAAAGTCCCAAACCTTTCACGGCCATCTGGGCAGTGAATTCATTATCATATCCACTGTGTCTAGGTCTTGGCAAAGGAAGGCAGGGCCTAATCCTCTCCTTTTGAGAGGCGTTTTGACCTTCCCCAAAATGAAGTCAGGTATCAATTCACACCTGGTTGGAGTGAGGAAAATTAACAAAAAGCGCCTTTCAAAAAGACATAGTACACCCTGCCGAATGAGTTGTATACGTTGATTATTGCCATGGCAGCTTTCCTCTTGTTTAATCTTGGGCATTTTTTCCCTTTACTTTCCTTGACAGACTGTTAAAAAAAACCGGTAGTTCCCCTCACACACTCACTAACTGGCATGCTCACCCAAGTCGACAATCTGAAAGTTGCTGTGGCTGGTAGCCTCCCTTAATACATTACCTCCTTTTTGTTTACATATGCAGCACCCTCTCAAAAAGCAAACTCCTCTCTCCAGAGACGGACGCATTAGCCGAGTGGTCCCGGGTTCAAATCTTGGTAACGGCGCCTGGTTGGTAGAGTGGAGATTTATCTCCCAGGTCAACATATGTGCAGACCTGCTAGTGCCTGAACCCCCTTTGTGTGTATATGCAAGCAGATCAAATACACACGTTAAAGATCCCGTAATCCATGTCAGCGCTTAGTGGGTTATGGAAACAAGAATATACCCAGCATGCACACCCCCAAAAGCAGAGTACGGCTGCCTTCACTGCAGGGTAAAAACAGTCGTACATGTAAAATCCCACTCGTGTACATACAAGTGAACGTGGGAGTTGCAGCCCACGAACGAAGAAGAATGAGAAAAATAATCTCTCCAGCGTAAACAATCAAATATAATCATTTCCGGTGTGGGGCACGTTCAGTGTATCAAGACAGAGACACAATCCAACACAGCACCGTCTACATAGTTACAAACAAAGTAACAAAAAATACAAACAAATAAGCGACAACAACAACAACAAAAAATACCCCAACCCTTCTATTGTGTACATTTAAAATGTGGATAAGTGTGGTAGGGGGTTGTGGGGGGTGAGGTTGATGTATCCTGTGCCATTCCAGACTGATACACAGCCAACAAATATTTGTTCGTCTTCAGTTTAACATCTTTCCACTTGAAGTGATATTAGGCAAATATTTGTATCTGCATTTGTATTACTCTCTTTGTCACAACAGATTTCTCTGTGTGAAATTCGGGCTGCTCTCCCCAGGGAGAGTGTGTTGCTACACTGACAACGCCACCCTTTTCTGGGGGTATTTTTTTCCTGCGTGCAGTTTTATTTGTTTTTCCTATCGAAGTGGATTTTTCTACAGAATTTTGCCAGGGACAACCCTTTTGTTGCTGTGGGTTCTTATACGTTTGCTAATTGCATGCTGCACACGGGACCTCGGTTTATCGTCTCATCCAAATGACTAGCGTTCAGACCACCACTCAAGGTCTAGTGGAGCGGGAGAAAGCACACTGGCGACTGCCAGTGTGATACGAACCAGTGCGCAACAGGTTCTCTCGCTTCCTAGGCGGATGCGTTACCTCCAGGCCAACACTCCACATAAACAATCTAAACGTATCTCTAGATAAAAACAAAAGAAACAAAAAAGATCCCCACCCCACCCCCCACCTCCCTTTCCCTGCAACGAAAGCTAACAAACAAGTCACCTTGGGGGGCATCTTCAGAGTGTCCAGGCAGATCCGTCCAATGTTGTCAATGTTTGGGTGGTAGATGGGTGTGATGAACTGCACTTTGGGTGGCTCAAACGGGTACCTACCCGTTGACAAAAATCAACACAGTAAATGAACTGCACTTTGGGTAGCCACCCGTTCACATCAATCATCAGTCAATAAAAAGAAGAGAGAGAGAGAGAGAGAGAGAGAGAGAGAGAGATTCAAATGTTGTTGTTGAAAAAGAGATGACTCCAGAAAACTAAGAGAGAGAGAGAGAGAGAGAGAGAGAGAGAGAGAGAGAGAACGGAATAGAATGGTTTATTCACATATAGGCCTCAGCCCAAAGTGAAGGGGTTAACATGAACATAGTACAACTCAATGTAACAGCATAAGCAAACGCGCATAAATACAGATAACAAAACAATCATATAATTTCATGAAGTAGCGATTTCTCTAAGTTTGAGAAAGCTTTATATAAAAACAAAGAAAAATCATGCATGCCTTTACAATTCCTTGACAACATTAAAAATTAACAGACTTACTTGAAACAAAGAGGTATATTTGTAGTATCTGGGCTTTATACACATTTCTTGAGAGAGAGAGAGAGAGAGAGAGAGAGAGAGAGAGAGAGAGAGAGAGAGAGAGAGTAAGGAACCAAAGCACTGACCTTTCGGACAACTCAATGTGTATTTTGTACACCCCCCCATGGTAAGGGGTGTCCTCACCCCCAACAATCTCTGCAAAATAATCCATCTGATGTCAGAATAGCTTTACTATCTCAGCAAGAGAAATTTAGTGTACAAGCATAATTATGGTAAAATCTGGCAAGTGACACACAACTCAACAGAAACACACAACAGATCTGTAGGAAACCAAACCAAATAAAACATCATCTTTCAACCATTTCACACACACACACACAGTGGCACACACACACACACACTAGCACACACACA
>NC_134885.1:5573234-5585734 GCF_041734735.1 Babylonia areolata | reverse complement strand
ACAGATTTATCTGTGTGAAATTCGGGCTGCTCTCCCGAGGGAGAGCGCGTCGCTACACTACAGCGCCACTCATTTTTTTGTATTTTTTTTCTGCGTGCAGTTTTATTTATTTTTTTTCCTATCGAAGTGGATTTTTCTACAGAATGTTGCCAGGAACAACCCTTTTGTTGCCGTGGGTTCTTTTACGTGCGCTAAGTGCATGCTGAACATGGGACCTCGGTTTATCGTTTCATCCGAATGACTAGCGTCCAGACCACCACTCAAGGTCTAGTGGAGGGGGGGGGAGAAAATATCGGCGGCTGAGCTGTGAATCGAACCAGCGCGCTCAGATTCTCTCGCTTCCGAGGCGGACGCGTTACCTCCAGGCCATCACTCCACACTGTATGAATATTTCAATGATGTTCTTCAAAGTCAGTGTTGTTTGTTAAGACTGATATTGACGGCCGCTACGGTTGGTAAGTTAAATATTTCATGACATGTAATATTCACCAAACAAACATGAAGAAGACAATTTGAAAAAGATGATGACAATTTCACTAAAAAGTGGCCTTTATCAGCCTAACCTGCCATCGCAGCAATAAACCATCAGCAGATTTATTGCACTAATCTTTAATTCCGTTTCAGTTTGTTTGCTCTCGAAGTGCGTGAAGAACTTGACATCTTTCATAAAGTCCACAACGTGTCATCTGCTGACGACAGATTTCCACACCGAAGATGAACCAGGAGGAAGCAGACGATGTGTAATCGTTACGTCTTCCTCTTTTATCAAAGTGTCAAGCTTACTGTCTCTCTGACACGCGTTCACCAATGCCCCCCACGAGCCAATCAAAAGGCACGTTTTATCTTTCACGCGCCAGAGGAGCCAATGGACAACAGCGATGAACAACCAATCAGGAAAACTCGGGGTTATTAAAATTGCGGAACAGTTGACCGTCGCCCCGAATGCTTCCGAGGAAGCTGAGGGGTGGGCTTTGTTGGCCTGTAAATTAATTTTCCCACACAGGATTAGGAATGTGGATCGCTGGAGGGGTGGGGCTGGTTGGCTGGCTACATGAGTTTCACCGTTTGTCAGTTATCAGCTCAGTACTGGCGATTTATTTGGGGGAGACGGCCGCGGGGTTTTCACGGCCCACAGTAATACTTTGTTTTGCATTGCATTGCACTGTATTGTAATGTATTGTATTGCAGGCTTTGTATTGTATTGCATTGTATTGTATTACTCTTTATCACAACGGACTTTTCTGTCTGAAATTCGGGCTGCTTTCCCCGGGGAGAGCACTTTGCTACAGTTAACCACACCCTCCCCCCTTTTTTTTCTATTGCTTGCAAGTGTATACCTACTTGTTTTCCTCTCATAGCGGATTTTCTACAGAATTTTGCCAGGGACAGCCCTTTTGTGGGTCGTGGTTTCTTTTACGCTTGCTAGGTGAATGCTACACACGGACATCGGTTTATCAGTCGTCAGTCTCATCCGAATTACTAGCGTCCAGACCACCACTGAAGGTCTAATGCCGAGAGGAGGAGAAGATACTGACGGGTGTGGGAATGGATCCCGCACATTTAAATCGATTCTCTCGCATCCATGTCACAGTGACATCGATGCTTCCTGTGGTCAGTATCTACCTTGCCACGTCCCCCCCCACCCCCACCCCCGACACCCACCACCCTCTTTTTTATTATTTAATTAAAAAAAAAAAAAAATTATTATTATTATTATTTTTTTTATCTTCCACGATGACAGCTGGTAGACTGGCTCGTGGCTTCAGTGGCAGACGTGGTGATGCATGTGTGGATTAGTCTGCACTGACTGAGTGGGGCAAGTGTACCGTCACTCAGTTTTCAGTTTTTCAAGGAGGCTTGAAATAACGTTCGGGCAATTCCACTGGCACACGCTACACCACATCTGCTAGGCAGATGCCTGACCAGCAACACTGATAAACCCAACACGCTTAGTCAGGCCTTGGCTGCATGCATATATTTGTATTTGTAGTTTCTTTTTATCACAACATATTTCTCTGTGTGAAATTCGGGCTGCTCTCCCCAGGGAGAGCGCGTCGCTACACTACAGCGCCACCCATTTTTTTGTATTTTTTCCTGCATGCAGTTTTGTTTTTCCTATCGATGTGGATTTTTCTACAGAATTTTGCCAGGAACAACCCTTTTGTTGCCGTGGGTTCTTTTACGTGCGCTAAGTGCATGCTGCACACGGGACCTCGGTTTATCGTCTCATCCGAATGACTAGCGTCCAGACCACCACTCAAGGTCTAGTGGAGGGGGAGAAAATATCGGCGGCTGAACCGTGATTCGAACCAGCGCGCTCAGATTCTCTCGCTTCCTAGGCGGACGCGTTACCTCTAGGCCATCACTCCACTTATATATAACTGTGTACCTGTCATAGTGGATTTCTTGCACAGAAATTTGCCAGAGGACAACACTTATGTTGCCATGGGTTCTTAATTTGTGTGCGACAGGTGCGTTATGACACGCCGGGGACGTCGGTTTGAACATCGTCTCATCCGAACTGCTCGACGTATAGTTTTGATTTTCCAGTCCTGTCAAACTTGGGGAGAAACTGACGTCAGTAGAGACCGGAATCAGTTCAAACCCAGGAGGAAGGTGACAGGCTGGTTCAGACGCTTATCGTCCAATACAGTGTTTTTGAGGGTCTGGGTTCGAATCCTGAGGAAAAGGTCTAACCATGCCGCGGGGACTTATAAAGACGTAACATTTTAATGTGGATCCTGTCCACCATGTTAGTCTCCCGCGTTTTTTAAAAATTATTTAAAAAATTTTTTTTCTTTAATTCCCAAGGATAGGTGGAAGCAAGCATATGTACTTGCTTATCTCATCACGTTACCCGTGTAAAATAAAATTTCGTTTCGTTTCGTTTCGTTTCAGTCAATAACCTTTGACACGGGTGTGAACTTGAACAAGGGGGGTGACGTAAGCGTTTTGACTGACGGGAGGGGGAGAACGGAAAGGGGGTTGGGAAGAGGAGGGAGGGAGGTGGAGGCGGGGAGGGTGGGGGTGGACGGATTGTGATCGTGGAGAGAGAGAAGGTGGGGGCGGGAGAGACAGAGAGAGAGCGAGAGAGGAGGGTGGGGAAGAGACTGAGAGAGAGATAGGGGGGGGTGGGGTGGTGGAGAGAATGAGAGACAGAGAGAGATACTGAGGGGAGAGACAGAGAGAGACAGAGAGGAGGGTTAGAGAGAGCAGAGAGGAGGGGGGTGTGTGGGGGGGAAGAGAATGAGAGACTGTGTGTGAGAGAGAGGGGGTGGAAGAGAGAGAGAGGATGGTGGGGGAGAGAATGTGTGTGTGTGTGTGTCAGTGTGTGTGTGTGAAAGAGAGAGAGACAGAGAGAGAGAGAGAGAGAGAGGAGAGAGGGAGAGAGAGAGGAGAGAGAGAGAGAGAGAGAGAGAGAGAGAGAGAGAGAAGGAGGGTGCGAGCAGATAAATAGACTGAGACAAGAGAGAGAGAGAGCGTGCAAACTCGGAAACGATTGAGCGCGCCGGGCTGGGCGCGGCGATAGCTCGTGGCCCTTCCCTATCGTTATCTTGTGTTTGTTTTCTCTCTCTAAACCCGTTTGGGGACTTAAAGCCTTCACGAGGAGCGACTGAGGTGCGTGCGTGCGAAGCGTACGTCCCCACCCCGATTTAAACCCCTCCCACCCGGCTAAGCCCACCCGTCCCCGGGAACAACCTCCCCCCTATCCCCCCCGGCCCCCCTCGCTCCCAATCCAAGTTCAGCCCACCTTTACGAAGCAGCATCAACAGAAAATCAAGGCTGAACAAACTGCCAACGACGAAGTCGTGCAGTTCAACAGACAGGCGACGTGTTTTGGTGCCTTCAGTGGGGGTGGGGTGGGGACCTTTTTGTCTGTTTACCGCAAGGTGACCCAAACAAATCGCACGAGGCTCACGTTGTTGTGTTTTTTGTCTTTCTCGTGCATGTACACACGACAGTGGTGCATATCTGTGGATTTGAGTCAATGTTTTGTGTGTTTTTTTTCATTAAATTTTTTTTGTTTGTTTGTTTTTGTATGGAAATTCAAGAGTTCAGTTTAGCCGGTGTTCGTGCGCCAGTTTATGAGTGACTCGAGTGAGTTTGTTTCACGGAGACTGGATTGAAGGGATTTGTAATGTTGTGAGTTTTTTTTGGGGGGATCAGTTCTTCGCTGTGTGGGTGTGAGTGTCGTGTGTGCTTTGTAAAAATGTGTGCGGCGTTGGAAGGTTGGATTATTCTTCGACAACTCCTTCGCGACACGACAGATGATTGGGTCGTGTTTTTGTGACCGCCGGTAAGTCAGTAGAACTTTTATCCCCCTCCCCTACCCCTCCCCCCTTAACCCCCCCCTCCTCCCCTGCCTTCCCCCCCCCCCTTCTTCTTTGTTTCACTGTTGGTGCGTTTGTGGTTCTGTCTTTTTTTGTTACTTATCTTGATTTATCAAGTTTTACCTCCGACAGTATCCATATTTCTTCCCCAGTGCTTCAGTTTCCATTCGTGAGACGGAAAACTTGTAAAATGATTAATAACGTTGTAATATATACTCTACATTTCTCCCCCAACCCCCCTTCTTTTACTGGCCTTCTTTAGGTCATTCGAGAGGGGAATAAATGTAGAGTGTACATTACAATGCTGTTGAAACAAATTTACATTCCCCCCCCCCCCCGCCGTTTCGGAACTGGAAACTGAATGGCCGGAAAGAATCAACAGAGGGGAAGAAATGTGGACATTGCCTTTATCCATATTCATTAACTGAAGAAAAATCCTGTGTTTTTTCCTATTCGTTTCTTTCCAGTGTGGTTTCTGATACACAATTACTTCTTTTCTCATTATCTAGGAGTACAACATGTTTGCTTCTCCGTTAAAGAAATCATACTGTTCATTCAGTTTTCTGAAATATATTCATTCAATCATTCTTTTATTCATTCATTCAATATCAATTATCAATCAGTCAATCAATCAATCAACCAACCAACCAGCCAATCAATCAATCAGTCAATCAGTATTTTTGTTTGTTTACCCTTTAGAAAATATTCAGAAGCTAAGCTTACATATCGTGACTGCACTTTAAAAACAATAAGTAAATACATGGATACATGAATAAATGAACGAATACATGAATAAATAAAGAAACAAATAAATGAATAAATAGACCTTTTCAAATTTCGATCAGTGTACTTGAATATATTGAATACTAGATAACGACGTTCTATTCACCTTGTAGGCTTACGATGTGTTAGCCTAGCTTTAGAACATTTATAAATGCTGGACATCACGATTATATGCATTTCATATATTGATTGGTTTATTCATTCATTCATTTATTTATTTATTTAGTTTGGTTTATTCATTCATTCATTTATTTAGTTTTCTATCTATTTACCATAATTTTTCATGTACTGATTGGTTTATTCATTTAGTTAGTTAGTTAGCCTGTTAGTTATCTATCTATTTACCTTAATTAAATCATCGGTTCATTTCACACACACACACACACACACACACACACACACACACACACACACACAGAGTTGTTTCATTCTATCTTATAATGTAATACTATGAGTATATTACCCAAATGTTATTCTTTTTACATAATAACTGAAGTGTGCGTAGTGATCAGTGAAAGGTGTGTCAGTTATTCGTTTTTCTATTTAGTATTTGCTGACGGGTATATTAAGTGACTGAGCCGAAAGAGAATTTTCTGTTTTGGTTGAAACAGACAACAAAGTATTTTGAATTGAATTTGAATTGAGTTAATTGAAGGTGCCGCTGCTAATAAATTTACCAAGAATTTAAACTAAAAAAAATAAATAAATACCCCCCCAAAAAACAAACAAAACAAAACAAAAAAAACAAAAAAACAACAACAAAACAACAACAACAAAACCCCCCCCCAACAAACAAACAAAACAAAACAAAAAAACAAAAAAACAAAACAAAACAAACAAAACAAAACAAAAAACAAACAAACAAACAACCCCCCCCCCCCAAAAAAAACAACAACAACAACAACAACAACCGGTGTTATGGTCTCCCACGTTGTCACATGACAGAGGGGAAAAGATTAGCTAAATCAGTTGTTGAATAGGTCCCGGTATTCAGGATACAACAGAGAGAAAAGAAAAAGATTTCAGTTGTTCACCTGGGCGGTTTTTTTCCAAACTGACAGTGGTGCACTTTTGACGATCTCGACGTCGTTTTGACCAATGCTGGACGTCATAATTTTATGGCAATATCCACATATCTTTCCCCGTATTTTTCCGGTTATAAGACGAAAAAATTGTAAATTGGTCAATAACATTGTAATATATCTCTTCACATGTTGTAAATTGGTTGATAACATTGTAATATATATACTCTACATTTCTTCCCCTCCACTCTTTGACTGGCCTTCTTTTCGTCTCTTGACAGGGGAAGAAATGTAGAGTATATAATTATAACAATGTTATTTGAAGCCGTGAATGTACAATTTTTCCGTCTTCGGAGCGACTGAACTGATTGGAAAGAACACAGGGAAAGAAATGTGGGTATTACCTTTATTTATTTATATATCTGTTATGTTTGTTTGTTTGTTTGAAAGAAACTGACTGACTCGAGAAGATGGAAAGGGGGTGAGGGTTCCAAATGGGAGAAAGGAAATCTAACCAAGTATAGGCTGACATCAAATCCAACCTCAACAAACAAAGCCACGACTGCAAACCCTCCGCTTCCCCCCCCCCCCACCCCCACCCCCAATCCCTCCACACACAAACACCCACCCACACCCATCCACACACACACACACACACACACACACAAACACCCGCGCGAAAGGACAAATAAGGGAGGGGGGGGGGGGGGGGGGGGGGGGGCGGAGGGGGGATCCCAAGATGATTCCCGGAGGCTTATTTCAAACAGTTCATGCTTTCGGTTAAAGGTTCACTGGCCTATTTATGGCCATCGGGGAAGTGAATTAATATCCACTGTGTCTGAGGCTCGGAATAGGACGGCGGGGGCCAGTCCTCTCCTTCCGCCGTTTTACCGAACCTTACCCCAAACCAAAGTCAGGTACCTTCCAACAAGGTGTCTTAGTTCAAACGGTAAGGATTGTCAGTTGTAATATTTGGGCCTGATAAACATTTCTTGAACATCCCTGGTAGCTGGAAAACGAAGAAATTGCATCATTTTTTTTTCTCTCTCTCTCTGTCACCACAGACAAATCAGGTTGTTGTTGTTGTTGTTTTTCCTCAAAAATGCCTAGTTCAATGTACGCATACATGTTTTTGCTTTTCGTCCCATTGTTAGAATCTGTATGCAGGTTTACTGAGCTCGTTATAAGCCTTCACTTTCTGGTTTCCCTTTCTGTACTTTGTATTGTGTTTCTGTCGACGTTCCAGCCGACTTTTGATTAAACCGTAGGTCCTTTATATCCAATGGCGAACACACACACACAAAACACGCACGCACGCACGCACGCACACGCACGCATGCACGCACGCACACAGACACAGACACAGACAGACAGACACACACACACACAACACGCACGCGCGCGCGCGCGCGCGCGCGCACACACACACACACACACACACACACACAACACGCACGCACACAGACACTCACAGACAGACAGACAGACACACACACACACAAAACAACAACAACAACACGCACACACAAAGTTGAAGATGTTTAGTCACAGACATGGTAAGTTGAACCCAAATTCCTGGTCATGTGTTGTTCTTTAGTCTCTGCTTTCCTTCTTTCTTTTCTCTGCCATCTGTTCTTTTCTGTCATCTGCTATCTCTGCCATCTGTTCTTTTCTGTCATCTGCTATCTCTGCCATCTGTTCTTTTCTGTCATCTGCTATCTCTGCCATCTGTTCTTTTCTGTCATCTGCTATCTCTGTTATCTGTTCTTTTCTGTCAGCTGTTATCTCTGCCATCTGTTCTTTTCTGTCATCTGCTATCTCTGTTATCTTTTCCCCCCTGTCATCTGCTATCTCTGCCATCTGTTCTTTTCTGTCATCTGCTATCTCTGCCATCTGTTCTTTTCTGTCATCTGTTATCTCTGTTATCTTTTCCCCCTGTCATCTGCTATCTCTGCCATCTGTTCTTTTATGTCATCTGCTATCTCTGCCATCTGTTCTTTTCTGCCATCTGCTATGTATTATCTTTTCCCCCCTGTCATCTGCTATCTCTGCCATCTGTTCTTTTCTGCCATCTGCTATCCCTGCAATCTGCTATGTCATCTTTTCCCCCCTGTCATCTGCTATCCCTGCCATCTGTTCTTTTCTGCCATCTGCTATGTCTTATCTTTTCCCCCCTGTCATCTGCTATCTCTGCCATCTGTTCTTTTCTGTCATCTGCTATCCCTGCCATCTGCTCTTTTCTGTCATCTGCTATCCCTGCCATCTGTTCTTTTATGTCATCTGCTATCTCTGTTATCTTCCCCCCCCCTGTCATCTGCTATCCATGCCATCTGTTCTTTTCTGTCATCTGCTATCCCTGCCATCTGTTCTTTTCTGTCATCTGCTATCCCTGCCATCTGTTCTTTTATGTCATCTGCTATCTCTGCCATCTGTTCTTTTCTGTCTTCTGCTATCTCTGTCATCTGTTCTTTGCTGTCATCTGTTCTTCCATCTGTTCCCCCTGTCACCCCCTCCCCATCCCCTTCACCTGTTACTTTCTGTCATATGCCCTGTGCAGCCAATTCTTTTTTTTTTTTGTGGTCACAATAATATTCTGTTCTGTCTTCTTCTTCTGCGTTCGTGGGCTGCAACTCCTACGTTCACTCGTATGTACACGAGAGGGCTTTTATGTGTATGACCGTTTTTACCCAGCCAAAAGGCAGCCATACTCCGCTTTCAGGGGTGTGCATGCTGGGTATGTTCTTGTTTCCATAACCCACCGAACGCTCACATTGATTACAGGATCTTTAACGGGCGTATTTGATCTTCTGCTTGCATATACACGCGAAGGGGGTTCAGGCACTAGCAGGTCTGCACATGTGTTGACCTGGGAGATCGTAAAAAATCTTCACCCTTTACCCACCAGGCGCCGTCCCCGTGATTCGAACCCGGGACCCTTAGATTGACAGTCCAAGGCCTTAACCACTCGGCTATTGCGCCCGTCGTTCAGTTCTGTCATCTGTTATTTCGATCATTTTTTTTTCTTTTAAGTCATCTGCTGTTTGTTATCGTTATTTTCTGTCATTGTTGGAGAGGCAATAAACCAAGGTCCCGTGTGCAGCACGCATTAAGCACACTGGAAAAGAACCCATGGCAATGAGAGTGATGTCCTCTGGCAAAACTCCGTCAAAAAAAAATCACTCTGATAGGTGCACAGACATATGTATATACTCAAGTCTGACCAAGATGCGTTGGGTTATGCTGCTGGTTAGGCATCTGCCTATTAGATGTGGTACACACACACAGACACACACACACACACACAGATATATATGTGTATATATATATATATTTTTTTTCCCGAATGCAGTGATGCTTTCTTGAGAAATTGAAACAAGCTGTCATTCTTATATATGTCATCTGTTACTTCTTTTTTGTGTGTATGTTATTTGTCATCTGTTTTCTTTAAAAAAAAAATCAAAAAAATCATACATTATCTATGTCATGTGTTATTTTTAACTTCTGTTATGTCATACCTGTCACGTGTTCTTTCTCCGTTTCGGTTATCTGTTTGTAAACCGCCACCATCACCATCATACCACCACCTCCACCACCACCAACATCACCACCAACAGCTTAGGTTTCCAACAGACGAACGAACAAACAAGCAAACAAATAAATAAACAAACAGACAAAACCAGTCCTTTGTTTAATGATCGGCATTGCATTATGCACTCTGCATATCGATTCATGGGATATCTGATTATTTCGAGCATATTTTCTTCTGCACTGCATAATTTTATCAAATCATTGGATATCTGTGATTATTTTGAGCATATCTTCTTCCACTCTGCATATTTAGTCATGGGATATCTGATTATTTTGAGCATATCTTCTTCTACTCTGCATATTTAGTCATGGGATATCTGATTATTTTGAGCATATCTTCGTCTTCCACCTCCTATTTTCTGCCATTTCCAATGATGTATTCTTTCCCTTCCGGTCAGTCCAGTGTGTTTAAAGATACCCTCCCCCCCCCCTCCCCTCCCCGACTTCCTTGTCGCCTCTGCTTGGCCTGAACGCTGCACGAAGATCGTCCGTCAGTGAATTTTTCTTCTTTAAAAATTTTTTTTAATCATTTTTTTTAACGAAGGGTGGTGTTGGGGGGGGGGGGGGGAGGCTTTATTTCAAATGTGTGTGTGCTGTTTTATTTTTTACACACACACACACACACACACACACACACACACTTTTATTTCATAATATCATAATGTAATATAATAATTATATTCATCATAATATAATCTATATATCTATATATCTATATCTATCTTTGTGTGTGTTGTATCATTTGTGAATCACACACACACACACACACACACACACACACACACACACACACACAATGATATGATAATAATATAATGTAGTATAATAATGATATCTATCACAATATAATATATACCTACAAATCTGTATATCTATATACCTAAAACTATATTTGTGTGTGTGTTGTATTATTTGTGAATCAGACAGACACAGACACACACAGACAGACACAGACAGACAGACAGACAGACAGACAGACAGACACACACACACACACACACACACACACACACACACACACACACACATATATATATATATATATATATATATATATATATATATATATGTGTGTCCGACTTTTAGGCAGCTGTTCTCCGTTTTCAGCCGAGAGCTTAGTGGTGCACGCTGGGGATTTTATATTCCTTTTCCAAAGTAACCCCCCCCCTCCTGGAGCGACGACGACAACAAAAACAACCACCACCATAACAGATAACATAGATAAATAGAATTATAAATAACTAGATAGACAGATCAACATACAAATACACGAATGAATGAATGAATGAATGAAAGAATAAATAAATAAATGAATGAATGAATAGACAGACAGATAGATAGATAGATGAATGTATAAATAAACGAATAGACAAGACAGACAGACAGATAAACAAAGAAGCAAATAAATAAACAAATAAATAAATAGACAAAAAAGAAGTAGATAAATAGATAAATGAATAGATAGATAGATAGATAGATAGATAGATAGATAGATAAATGAATAAATAAACAAATAAATAAATAGACAAATAGACAAAACAGTAGATAAATAGATAGATAGATAAATAAATAAATAATTAGATAAATAAATAAAAACTCTCACCTAACGTTTACGTTGTGCACAAGTTTCTTTAACATGCGTGCTCA
Source organism: Babylonia areolata (assembly GCF_041734735.1). Classification (NCBI taxonomy): domain Eukaryota; kingdom Metazoa; phylum Mollusca; class Gastropoda; order Neogastropoda; family Buccinidae; genus Babylonia; species Babylonia areolata. The sequence continues at coordinate 5,574,363 of NC_134885.1, read as the reverse complement.
ATCTGCAGTGCGAAAATCAACAAACTTTGTAAAGAACTAAGTCTGCAGCATGTCTCTTTGACTGAAAGATTAGTAAGAAAGTTCTATTTCGTGTCCGTCACCAGTTAAAACAACAACAACAACAACAAAACAACAAAGAAGTGGTCATGAAAACAACAAGTAAACAAGAAAGCAAATGCATCTCCACATTTTCTGGTGTTTAAACTGGGCATCAAAGACATACCGAAGTATATTTTTCACACCGAAATCTTAAGCTTTGACATCTTCTTTAAATTAATCAGAATTTTACTGAGAAATTCGCAAGATGCGTGGTAAAACGGATTACAGATACGCGTGCCTGAAATGGAAATTGTAATTTGAAAAAAAAGTTCAATCCGGCGTGATTTTGTGGCCAAGAAAAGGAGCAATTAAAACTGGTGGTGGGGGGCGCGCGCGCTTGTGTGTGTGTGTGTGTGTGTGTGTGTGTGTGTGTGTGTGTGTGTGTGTGTGTGTGTGGAGGGTGGGGGTTGGGGGGAGGGGCAGGGGGCAGTTCTTCTTCGTGGGCTGCAACTCCCACAAGTGGGCTTTTACGTGTATGAGCGTTTTAAACCCCGCCTTTTTAGTTTTAGGGAGCCGAACTCCGTTTTCGGGGGTGTGCATACCGCGCACGTTCTTGTTCCCATAACCCGCCGAACGTTGGCATCATGGATCACCGGGGATCTTTAACGTGCGTATTTTGATCTTCTGTGTGCGTGCGCATACACACGAAGGGGGTTCAGGCACTAGCAGGTCTGCACATTTGTTGACCTGGGAGATTCGGAAGGATCTCCACCCTGTAATAATGCAGCTCTTTAACCATTCCGGCGACCACCGCCCACGTCATGGGGGAGGGGTAGAAGGGGTGGTGGGGGTGTGAGTGAGGTGGGGAGGGGGCGTTGGAGGGGGTGGGGGGTGGGGGGGGGGGGGGGGGGGGGCGGAGGCAGATACTTAACGTACACAAAGACACAGCTGTTTCTGTCTGTCAGTCTGTTTATCCATGGTTGTTGTTGTTGGTTGTTTTTTTTCTTTCTTCCCCCCCCCCCCCCCCTAAACGTCCGTTTTGTTGTTGTTGTAAAATGTTAACCTATCTAAATGGATTAAAAAAAACAAA
>NC_134885.1:5568234-5570734 GCF_041734735.1 Babylonia areolata | reverse complement strand
ATCATGAGGACAAAAAGCCTTTCCGATTCTGTCACGCTACACAGCTCCCAGACCCCATCAGTATCAGTATCAGTAGCTCAAGGAGGCGTCACTGCGTTCGGTCAAATCCATATACGCTACACCACATCTGCCAAGCAGATGCATGACCTTCTTCTTCTTCTTTCCGTTACACGACCAACATCGATGACTCTGTCGTGGGTATTTTCGTGTCTCCATAACCCACCGAACACGGACATAGGTTACAGGATCTTTAACGTGCGTATTTGATCATCTGCGTGCGTATACACACGTAGGGAGTTCAGGCATAAGCAGGTCTGCACATATGTTGACCTGGGAGATCGGAAAAGTCTCCACCCTTTACCCATTACCGTGATTCGAACCCGGGACCCTCAGATTGAAAGTCCAACGCTTTAACCACTCGGCTATTGCGCCCGTGACCAGCAGCGTAACCCAACGCGCTTAGTCAGGCCTTGAGAAAAAACAAACAAACAAACAACAACAACAACAACAAACACACAATACCCCCCCCCCCCCCCCCCCCCACCCCTGCATCACGTCTTACCAAACCGAGGTCATGCAGACGTTTGTTCTATCAGTACAGGTTTGCCGCGGGGCATTTTGCTCTACTCGCCTCAACTCTCATGGCTTCTTTCGTTGTGTGAAGTTTCCATCTCGCCCCCTCCCTCCTCCCTCGCCCCCCCACCCCCACAATACCCCCCCCTCCCCTCCATACCCTGGGAGCCAGGCAATGGTCGTTGGTTACCCGCCATGTCAGTGAAGTGGTCATCATTCACTTTGAGAGAGAGAGAGAGAGAGAGAGTGAGAGAGAGGTCTTTTGTTTGTTCATTGCCTGGATCGTCAACGAAGTGGTCATGCACGGTTCAATGGAGAGAAATAAAACCCTGCTTGGTTTCTCGTTTCGTTGTCTGTATCACCATGGAACTGACACAGTTCATTGACAGAACGCCGTGTTGGTTGTCTCGGTCACCGATATCTATCGCAGTTGAAGTGGTCCCCCCCCCCCCCTCCCTCCGCTTTGATTGAGAAAACCTGTGGTGGTGAGCACCAACCTGTGAAGTCATTGTGCACGGCGAGTGTACCGTACAGAGAAGGACCCCTCAAGTCCTGAATGCCGTTCTCACTGCTTTGAACAAAAAACTTCGTTGAAGTTCAAGCAGCCTTCAGTCGATAGCACTTGTTAGGGACCAATCAGTGAGAGTCTGCTGGTTGGGGGTGATTTTAGGGATGTGGGTACTGAGCTATATGAACAGATGTAGTTATAGCTCGGCGGCGGATGAGGGACGTTTTCTACTACATCCGCCCGACAAACCCTAACAGCACCAGATTTGGCTCAGCTCAGCAGGATATCACTGTGTGCACGAGGCGAAGTTGTTGGGTTTTTTTTATTTTATTTTTTCAACCGGTGAGTCTGATCCACAAACGTTTCGCATGTGTTATTATTATTATTATTATTATTAGAATATATCCTTTTCGGTTTGTTTTGTTTTTTCATTAAGAAAAAAAGTGAACGAAAGAAACAAATCAGACTCCATGTTCGAAAGTTTCACATGTATAACTTGGCATCAAAAGACTCAAGTAAAAAAAAGAAAGAAAAAAAAATTTCATTTTCGTCTGATATCATTCTTCATTAAAAGACGTGAAATCAATGAACAACGATTCATGTACAAAAGCTGCACACGAAACTTAGGTTCCTAACATAAGACTCGTGTACAGACGAAAGATTTTCTCGGGGGTTGAGTTTTTGGTAAAATTAAGAATTTAACAAAAAGAATTAAAAAAAACCAAAACAACCCCCCAAAAACAAACAACAGTATCAGTATCAGTATCAGTAGCTCAAGGAGGCGTCACTGCGTTCGGACAAATCCATATACGCTACACCACATCTGCCAAGCAGATGCCTGACCAGCAGCGTAACCCAACGCGCTTAGACAACAACAACAAACAAACAAACAAAAACAACAACAACAACAAAAAACAACCAACCAACCAACCAAGAAAAGCAAACAAAAAACCAAACCAAAACAAAACGAAGACCAATTAAACGACTAAATAACTAGTATTTTAGGTTCTTGAAATTCGTCTCTTCTCTCTCTCTCTCTGTCTCCACCTCTCTGTCCAGTCTCAGTCAGTCAGTCAGTCTGTCTCTCACCATGTTCATAAACATAAAAATCGACGAGCAACGATTCATGCACACAAGTTGCACATAAAACTGGGGTTCCTAACATAAAAGACTTGTGTACAGACGAAAGATTTTCTCGGGGTCGAGTTTTTGGTAAAATTAAGAATTTAACGAAAAGAAACTAAAAAAAAAAAAACCCAACAAAAAACAACAACAACAACAAAAAACAAAACTAATAACAATCAAACGACTAATAACTATTATTTTAGATTCCTGAAATTCGTCTCTCTCTCTCTCTCTCTCTCTCTCTCTCTCTCTGTCTCCATCTCTCTGTCAGTCTCAGTCAGTCAGTCTGTTTCT
>NC_134885.1:5560734-5563234 GCF_041734735.1 Babylonia areolata | reverse complement strand
CATGAATTATTACATGGCTTTGGTGTAAACGGGCCTGATATTGGTGATACGCAATCCACAGCCAGTAAAGCCATGCGGTATGCTAAAATAATATTTGATTTGCATTGTTAACGCGGAGTTCATTATGTCAGTGACTGAATGGTTTTGCCCGCTCGAATGACGCACACCCTGGATCAAATTCTCAATTTTTTGCTTTTATTGTGTGTGTGTGTGTTGTAGAAACTCGTTTTCAGATAGGTGTACCTCATGTAACCGCTAAATGATTAAGTATGGTAATGTGACACTACTGAGTCATGAATACTCGATTTATATATATATATATATATATATATACACACACACACACACACACACACACACACACACACACACACACACACACACATACAAACAGAGTGGTGCATTTATAGCCTATTAATGTTACCACTCCCTCTCTCTCTCTCTCTCTCTCTCTCACACACACACACACACACACACACACACACGCTGGAAGAGATACACATGTGCACAATAATATTTCAAATTATACCTTTATTGATTTAATCAAAATTAAATCATTTTAGCAAAAACACAACTGCGGACATTCAATGCAATCTATGTACGCATATATACCTATCAATTTTGAGAGAAGTATTAGGTTTCCTTACTGAATCCACTACTGGAGACAGTGTGTGTGTGGGGGGGAGGGAGGTGGGATGGATGGGGGGTGGGGGGGAGGGGTAGTGAAACGTAATCTATCAAAAAAACAACACAAAAAACAAAAAAAAAACCCCAAAAAACCCTACTGACTAATTGGCTTCTGTTTGTTTTTGCTTTTGGTTTCACAAACTTTTACAGGTTTGTCTGATTCCCATGCTTTTATCTTCTTCTTCTTCTTCTGCGTTCACTCGTATGCACACGAGTGGGCTTTTACGTGTATGACCGTTTTTACCCCGCCATGTAGGCAGCCATACTCCGTTTTCGGGGGTGTGCATGCTGGGTATGTTCTTGTTTCCATAACCCACCGAACGCTGACATGGATTACAGGATCTTTTTAACGTGCGTATTTGATCTTCTACTTGCATATACACACACGAAGGGGCTTCAAGCACTAGCAGGTCTGCACATATGTTGACCTGGGAGATCGTAAAAATCTCCACACTTTACCCACCAGGCGCCGTCACCGTGATTCGAACCCGGGACCCTCAGATTGACAGTCCAACGCTTTAACCACTCGGCTTTTCCGCCCGTCCCATGCCTTTATAATTTTGACTGATTGTTGGGGACTGATTCATATTTCTCCGCAATCATTGGTCGTCTTATTTCTATTTCTCTCTGAGTTAGTCTCTTTAACGTTCGTCTCAAAAAAAAAAAAATTACTGACGACCAGTTTCTATCTCTATTGAATTGTGGATGACCTGTCTATCTTATTCCCTAATTATTGTGACTGACCTATCTATTTCATTCTATGATTGCGACTGACATATTCATTTTGTTCCATATTTGTGCCGACCTATTAATCTTGATCTAAAATTTTGAGTGGCCTATATGTTTTCTTGACTGACCGATTCCCCCGCCCCCCCCCCCCCCCCCCCCCGCACCCCCGATATTTGTGAATGACGTATTCATTTTCTTTCATGTTTGTGACTGATCTATTTATCTATTCCATTAGTTGTAACTGACCTATTTATTTTCTTTCATGTTTGTGACTGATCTATTTATCTATTCCATTGGTTGTAACTGACCTATTTATCTTCTTCCATAATTTTGTGATTGATCTATTCTTTTCTTCCATATTTGTGATCGACCCATTAATTGTGCTCCGTACTTGTGACTGACCTATTTGCTGTCTTCCATGCTTGTGACAGAGCTGTTTATTCCATAACTGTGACAGACAGCAGGATCCCGAAGATGCTTTTGTATGGCCAGCTGAAGGAAGGCCACCGTGAACTTGGAAGACCCTGCAAGCGCTTCAAGGACACCTTGAGGACAAACCTCAAAGCCTGTGACATAGACATCGCTTCCTGGGAAACTGATGCCCTTGACCGCTGTCGCTGGAGGATGCTGTGCTCTAGTGGCATAAAGACGTTTGAAAACAAGAGAACGCTGGCCATTAAGGAGAAGCGTGAGCGAAGGAAGCAGGGCTCAACTTCTGGAGACGTTTTCCCTTGCAACACCTGTGGGAAGTGCTGCGCATCCAGAATCGGCCTCTTCTCCCGTATGAGGACACACACCGACAGATAAGCCTGCCTGCCTACTCATCCGTCGGACCGACGGGAGACTCCATCATCAACTGTGACTGGCCGATTTATTTTTCTCCATAGCTGTGACTGACCTGTTTATCCCCCCCCGCCCCCCACCCCCCCCCTTAATTCTAGATTGTGGTCTAGTTTCTGGGTCTCTGTAATGATGAGCGACAGCCTATCATTTTATTTCATTTTCTTTTAGTTTGTTTCATTTATCTTTTGGATTTTATTTTCATTTTATTTGTGAAGCTGTATATATATATATATATTTTTTT
>NC_134885.1:5535734-5558234 GCF_041734735.1 Babylonia areolata | reverse complement strand
CTCTGGATATATATATATATATATATATATATATATATATATTTTTTTTTTTTTTTTTTTTTTTGGTCTCCTCTCTGCGTGACAGTGATGAATGGGTGGACTTGTACATACAGACTTTTCAACCTTACCCCCCCACAACCCCACTCCAATCCCTCCCCAGCACCCCACGACCTCTGCACCACTGTCTGTCTGTCTCACTTTCACTCTTTCGAGATAACATGAGTTTTGAGAATATTGTCAACAAATAGGAAAACAAATATAATCATCAGGCATCATTTTTTTTTTCTGTGTGAAATACAGGCTTCTCTCCCTGGGGAGAGCGCGTCGCTACACCGAGAGCGCCACCTTTTTTCCTGCCTTGCCCCCCTTCTACCCGGGAAAAAACACACGAAAACACTTCAGAACAACAAAACCAAATGATACCCACACCGAAACACACACACACACACACACACACACACACACACACACACACACACACACAGAGGCACACATACAAACAAAGGGGCACACACACACACGTATACACAAACGCACACACACACACACACACACACACACACACACACACAATCTCTCTCTCCCTCTCTCACGTTAAGGAAATACTGGTGATCTCCCTCTACCCCTCTGTGTCCTTCCGTCTGTCTGTTTGCCCACCCCTCTCTCTCCTCCTCTGTTTATCTCTCCCCCCCCCCTCGCCCTTACCCCAACCCCTCCCCCTATCCCCCCTCTCCCCTCCACCCCGTCCGCGGCCGCCCTTACCCTTCTCTCTCATGTGGACGTAACGCTTGGTTTGCCGATACGTTGACTAAATAACCCAACAACGACTGAACAAAATAGGCCCCCTGTCCTTTTCCAACACAACATCCAACAGTACTTTCGTGTGTACATTGTGTCCAAACCCATGTTGACCGCAGTCAAACTATCCACACTTCCTCAGTCACCACCCCCCCCCCTCCACCCCCCACCCCGCCCATTCGCTTGCTCCTCCCCCCTCCCTCTCCCCCGTCACCCCTCTCCCTTCCCCGTCTCAGAACCTTTTGAACAACGGCAGTCAACCTCAACATCCAAACGTGTGTCGGCGTCATCATCATCATCATCGTAATTTTCCTCTAATTCTTTTCTTACGACACGTCTCTACAGATCTTTTCCGTCGTTTTGGCCACACGCACCTAATTTATAAATTTCCCCGGGACACACAGTTCGTTTTCAAAATGGCGTCATTGTGTGCACAGAGTTACCCGTCTTGACCACACAGCGGTGGGGTGGGTGGGTGAATGATGATAAAGGGGAAAAGGTGGGCGGTAGAGAGAGAGAGAGAGAGAGAGGGGAGGAAGGAGGGGGGGAGGAGGATGCGTGGCTTATTGGGAAACAGAAAATGGTCCGTTGATACAGGCTGGCACGAGGAGACGTGTCGATGATTAGGGACGTTTAACAGGAGGGTGTGATGGTAGTGGTGTTGGTGGTAGGGTGGGGGGTGGGGGTTGGGGGGGGGGAGGGGGGGGAGATAGACTGGAAAGACAAACACTGAGCCCCAGTCTGTTGACGGTACTGCCACGAGGAAGGCGAGAGACAGACAGACAGACAGAGAGAGAGAGAGAGAGAGAGAGAGAAGCAAGACTCAGGTGTGAAGTCCGGGTTTATCACGCCTTTTCGACTTTTGCCTGCATCCCGCTCCCATGGGCCCGTTGATTGATGGAATCGCTGTGTCAACAACAGAGAGGGGACTTGTCCCTCCCCCCCCTCCCGCCCCCCCCCCCCCCCCCCCGCCGCTCAGGGTCTGACTGCCAGTCCACATGGCTTCACACTACTCACACAATCACTGATGAAAGGCCGCAACAGTGGAATTCGCAAGCGTCGCTCTTGAGAGAGAAGCGTGCTACGCATGTGTGAAAAAATGGGGTCTTCGACTAAAACCGAACCAGACACAGACACATTGGCACACACACACACACACACACACACACACACACACATACTTGAAATTAAATATTTTCTCTTAAACTTGTTCGACTGTGTCAACTCTGAAATTATGTTGACTGTCTCCGCTCTGACTTAGCGAGTCCATCAAAAATAATAGACTTACTCTGAAAGCAGTTTAAGGGGAAGGTGTGTGTGTGTGTGTGTGTGTGTGTGTGTGTGTGTGTGTGTGTGCGTGCGTGCGTGTGTGTGTGTGTGTGCGTGTGTGTGTGTGTGTGTGTGTGTGTGTGTGTGTGTGTGTGTGTGTTTTGTTGTTATTGTGTGTGTGTGTGTGTGTGTGTGTGTGTGTGTGTGCTGTTGTTGTTATTGTTCTTGTGTGTGTGTGTTGTTGTTTTCGTGTGTGTGTGTGTGTGTGTGTGTGTGTGTGTGTGTGTGTGTGTGTGTGTGTGTGTGTGTGTGTGTGTGTGTGTGTGTGTGTGTGTGTGTGTGCACGCGCACACAGAAAGGGGACATAACTTGGTACACTAACTGTCATTTTGTTCTGTTTTACTCGTCTCATTCAAAAGATTTTCTGAATTGCTGCAACACTTTGTTTAAAGATAAGACTTCAAAGATAAGGTCCACTGGCAGGCACAGCCGGCTATTGTTGTAGAATGCCATGATCTTAGTTTTGTGTGCGTCTCAGGTTCCACCTCACAACTGACTGAAGTCAGCACTGGCATACACACATTATACGCTATTCAAAAAAAAAATCATCTCGATTAAATAGGGGAATACGTATCATTCAATGACGAGCACAATAGCCGAGTGGTTAAAGCGTTGGACTTTCAATCTGATGGGCCCGGGTTCGAATCTCGGTAACGGCCCCTGGTGGGTAAAGAGTGGAGATTTTTCCCATCTCCCAGGTCTAGTCAACATATGCACAGACCTGCTAGTTCCTGAACCCCCTTCGTGTGTATGCGCAAGCGGACCAAATACATACGTTAAAGATCCTGTGATCCATGTCAGCGTTTGGTGGGTTATGGAAACAAGAACATACCCAGCATGCACACCCCCGAAAGCGGAGTATGGCTGCCTACATATCGGGGTAAAAACCGCCACGCACGTAAAAGCCCACATGTGTACATACGTGGGAGCTGCAGCCCACGAACGCAGAAGAAGAAGAAGAAGAAGAAGTATCAGTAAATAGCAATATTACGAAAAGGTGACTTATCGAATGAATGAAAGAAAGAATGAACGAACAAACGAACGAATGAACGAATGTAATGTCCTGTTTTAGCATCCCGAATCATTTCACCTATTGGTTACATTTCCACGGTTTGTGGGACGAAAAGCGGCAAAAAGCAAGATAGTGGCACGTTAGTTTAGTGACTGAATCCGCCGTCAAAATTGAGTAAAATAACGTAAAAAAAAAAAAAAAAAAAAGAAAAAAAAAGAAGAAAAAGAAAAGAAAAGAGAGAGAGTCTTCTTCTTCTGCGTTCACTCGTATGCACACGAGTGGGCTTTTACGTGTATGACCGTTTTTACCCCGCCATGTAGGCAGCCACACTCCGTTTTCGGGGGTGTGCATGCTGGGTATATTCTTGTTTCCATAACCCACCGAACGCTGACATGGATTACAGGATCTTTAACATGCGCATTTGATCTTCTGCTTGCATATACACACGAAGGGGGTTCAGGCACTAGCAGGTCTGCACATATGTTGACCTGGGAGATCGTAAAAATCTCCACCCTTTACCCACCAGGCGCCGTCACCGTGATTCAAACCCGGGACCCTCAGACTGACAGTCCAACGCTTTAACCACTCGGCTATTGCGCCCGTCAAGAGAGAGTCGAAATGCACTGAAAATGGGGTCACAACATTTACTTATGGTAATATCGTTTCCTACATACACAAAACATTGCCGGTAAAACAGGTGCAGTAATTTAGGATGCTAAAATAGGATGGCTAAATGAATGAATGAATGAATGAACGAACAAACGAACGAAGGTGCCTCTCACTGTGCAGGCGAATGGCCGGAAGAGGAAGACGAGGGCGATGAGGAAAACAGCAAAGATGGAGACCGCATGGGAGATAACTCTAGTCACAAGCATTCACAAGTGGAGGCTACTCTCACCTGGTAAGCGCACGTGTTTTTATTTTTTTTATTTTTTAGTGTTGTTGTCTTGTTCTGTTTCAGTTCGCTTCCTTTTTTTGTTTGTTTCCTTTGCTTCGTTTGTTTCTGTCTCTTGTTTTTCTGTTGTTTTATTGTTACTTTTTTGTTTTCTTTTGTTCGTTTTGTTTGTTTTCTTTTGTGGTCTTGAAGTGTGAAATCTATTGAAAGTTTTCAACAACAACAACAACATTCTTGTGGTTTTTTGTTGTTGTTTTTTTGTTGTTTTTTTCCCTTTTTTCCCCCCTTTTTTGTCAAGGCCTGACTAAGCGCGTTGGGTTACGCTGCTGGTCAGGCATCTGCTCGGCAGATGTGGTGTAGCGTATATGGATTTGTCCGAACTCAGTGACGCCTTGAGCTACTGAAATACTGTGGTTTTTGTTTGATTGGGGCTTTTGTTTTTCGTCCTCTTCCTTACACGGAACTTTGTCGTGAATTCAGATCCACAGTGAACAGAAGTTCTTTCTTTCTGTCTGTCTGTCTGTCTATCTGTCTCCATCCTCTCTACATAATTATATATCTCTCTCTGCGCACGCACGCGCGCGCGCGTTCGTGTGTGTGTGTGTGTGTGTGTGTGTGTGTGTGTGTGTGTGTGTGTACAAACGTTCCGAAAGTTAATCGACGTCCGTGTTCAACCAATAGTCCAATATTAGCGATAAAATTTCGGCTTTCAAAACTAGCGTTCAAAATTGAATGCAGCATCATTCGTTTGCCATGAGCAGGTTCTTGGATGCTGACAAACGTCAAACGACATGAGAAAGAGTCCACCGTGGATCTGAACTTTCTCTCCATGTTTCTGTGAAGTTATTTTCTAAAACTGGTTCACCTGTGAGTAGTCAGAATGACCGACCAAGCTTACATAGTGTTGTGGGCAAAATTTATCCTGGGCACCAAATAACAGTTTTGTTTGTATGATTTATGTCTTTTGTTCGTCAGTGTGCGTCAGCCGGATACTGGATGTTTCTTCTTCTTGTTCCCATTCTTGTTCTTGTTTTTCATGTTCTTGTTTTTCTTGTTCTTCTCCTTCTCCTTCTTCTTTTTCTACTACATCTACTTCTTCCTCCTCCTCCTCGTTCTTCTTCTTCTTCTTCTCCTCCTCGTTCTTCTTCTCCTCCTCCTCCATTTCCTTCTCCTCCTCCTCCTCGTTCTTCTTCCTTGTTCTTCTTCTTCTCCTCCTCCTCCTCCTCGTTCTTCTTCTTCTCCTCCTCCTCCTCGTTCTTCTCCTCCTCCTCCTTGTTCTTCTTCTTCTTCTCCTCCTTCTCGTTCTTCTTCTTCTTCTTCTCCTCCTCCTCCTCGTTCTTCTTCTTCTTCTCCTCCTCCTCCCTTTCCTTCTCCTCCTCCTCGTTCTTCTTCTTCTTCTCCTCCTCCCTTTCCTTCTCCTCCTCCTCGTTCTTCTTCTGCTTCTTCTTCTCCTCGTTCTTCTTCTTCTCTTTCTCCTCCTCCTCCTCGTTCTTCTTCTTCTTCTCCTTCTCCTCCTCCTCCTTCTCATTCTCTTCTTCGTTCGAGGGCTGCGACTCCCGTGGAAACACTTTTTTCACGTGGAGATTTCAAACAGTTTTCATCCCGCCATTCAGGCAACCATGGACCAGCTCCGTTTTCGGGGATTATCGGGAGTGTTCAAACGAGTTGTTTTTTTCTTTCGTGTGTCTTTACTCGCTTTGAGACAAGCTGCAGGTCAACAAAACTGGTGTAGTCATAATCGAAAAGAGATGTATTCTTCATCCCGCTGAATGCTAAAAATATATCTTTCAGCAGAACCGTAGTATAATAATAATAATAATAATAATAATAATAATAATAATAATAATAATAATGGATACTTATATAGCACACTATCCAGAAATCTGCTCTAGGTGCTTTACAAAAACGCTTTTGTTAACATAAAACATTATATCTATGTTACATACACACACCAAAATGTGACTACACACACACACACACACACACACACACACACACATTTTAACATGCATGTGTATCTAACAGCTACCCTAACACATACGCACACATAGGCAGGCACAAACTTACACAAACACACGCACACACAATACACATTCATATACATGCATGTAGTTATGTACACATACATATGTATACACACATAGTCAAGCACAGCTAACGCAAAGGAAGTGGACCTGCCACAAGTGAACTTACTGCTGAGGGAAAAGGTGAGTTTTGAGACGAGATTTAAAAGATGCGAGGGAATCAGAATGACGGAGGTTATCAGGGAGCTTGTTCCACGTCTTTGGCGATTGAAAAGAAAACGATCTGTGTCCATAGTATATTATATATAATACCGACGAACATAAACTTGTCACGCGCAGCCTCGCTCTCATATTGGACATGTATCTATCTAGGTACCTAATAAAAGATACAGAAGGTTTTAAGTTCAGCTGAGGCAATGATCGTCTTGAGATGAAACATTACTATCTTGCAAGAGGAAGAAAATAATGATAATTACAACAACAGAAAAAAAAAGAAAAAAAAAAGTAGTAACGATAATAATGATAACGATAGTAATAGTAATAATATTTAGTATTGATATAGCGCTGATTCTTGTGCAGAGACAAATCAAAGCGCTTTCACACCTTGCAGTCATTCACACGCATGCATAACTCTAAACTTGAGAAACAAAAGACAAAGAAGAGGCAGGGGAGGGAGGCTGGCTATCATGGAAAGAGGTGGGTTTTAAGGCCAGATTTGAAAGAGCTGAATGCGGATTACCTGACGAAGCGAAAGAAGAAGTTCATTCCAATCGCAAGGTCCAGAGACAAGAGAAGGAACGGCGGCCGACAGTGGAGTGTTTGAATCTGGGTGTGCGTAAACAGAGTGGATCCGAAGCCGATCGCATAGAGTGAGATGGGGTGTAAGGTGAAAAAAGCTTTGAATAGAATTGAGAGAACAGACGAGGAGACGGGATCCGCGGTGACTTTTTGAAGAGGGGAAAAAGGTGGCTGGAATAGGACTTCTTCTTCTTCTGCGTTCACTCGTATGCACACGAGTAGGCTTTTACGTGTATGACCGTTTTTACCCCGCCATGTAGGCAGCCATACTCCGTTTTCGGGGGTGTGCATGCTGGGTATGTTCTTGTTTCCATAACCCACCGAACGCTGACATGGATTACAGGATCTTTAACGTGCGTATTTGATCTTCTGCTTGCATATACACACGAAGGGGGTTCAGGCACTAGCAGGTCTGCACATATGTTGACCTAGGAGATCGTAAAAATCTCCGCCCTTTACCCACCAGGCGCCGTCACCGTGATTCGAACCCGGGACCCTCAGATTGACAGTCCAACGCTTTGACCACTCGGCTATTGCGCCCGTCAGTTGGAATAGGACAGCAGTGGTGAGACTTCGGAAAACTTTTTCATAAACTTCAGCTGTCTTCTTTGGGAATAGTGACTGAGTCCACGCCCCTTCTGTACGAAGTTAACCCGTACATGCCAAACAGAACATTGAGATCTCTTGATTCCTCCCTGGCAGCTAACTGTTCCCCGATACTTCCTTAACTCCTGTGGAAAGAGGTCATTTTCCGTCTTCGGCCCAACAACTTGGAATTCTCTGCCTATTGCTCTCAGACAAACAACTCATCTATCTACATTTAAAGCAAATTTTAAAACTTATCTCTTAAAAAACAAACAAACAAACTTGTCATAACTCAAATAGTGCTGTTGTCCCAGGCCCATGGCAATGTGAATGTGTGTGATGGGTGAGTAGAGAGAATGGGGTTGGGTAGATGGATGGTGGTGGTGTGGTTCGAAAGGGAGAATGACTGTCGATTTTTACCCCATTTACCTTTTCTATCCAAAACTTTATTTTACAATTTTTACAGAATCTGTGGCATGTAGATTACAATTATGGTCCTTTTTACATGTATGTAGTTTAAGTGAAAATTGCTGTTATCTCAGCCGTTTAATCATGTGTGTGTGTGTGTGTGTGTGTGTGTCTGTGTGTGTGTGTGTGTGTGTGTTTATGTGAGTGTTGGAGTGTAACAGTTGTAGTATTGAGAGTATGTTACTTTGTGAGTTTTATGCATTGTGTTTTTATAATATCAATGATTCTGTTTTATGTTTCTACTACTTTTTATATGCTTTCTTGTTTCACTTTGGATACTGGATTGTAAAGCGCTTAGAACTTGCTTATGTTTGTATTATAGAGCTATATAAAGATAAAATATTATTATTATTATATTGTTATTAAGCGTAGGACACTCCTCCGTTGATTGTCGGTAGAAGAGATGGGGTTGCGGGTAAGACTGAAAAAGGGAAAAAAACAAAACAAAAAAACCCAAACAAACCCCAAGCAAACAACCCCCTCCTCCCCCCCAACCCCCCAAAAAAAACAACAACAAAAAACAAAAACAAAACAAAACACAAACAACAACAAAAAACAAAACAAAACAAAACAAAAACAAAACAAAACAAACAAACAAACAAAAAACCAAAACCAAAACCAAACAAAAACGAGGCGGGGGGGGGGGGGGGGGGGGGGGGGGGGGGGGATAAAAAAATAAAAAGCACTCATCAATCATTTTTTCACCACGGAAACATCACACGCGCCAAGATATCGCAACAACAATAACAACAACAACAACAACAACAACAGCAACAAAAAGCGATATGGCACCAATCCCTTAATTAATAATAAAATAAACCCAGACTGTCTCCCCAGGATAGACAGTTATCTCTCACCCCGCTACCCTCACGCTCTCAGCCCAGCCAAATTCCTACTACCGGCCAGTAGGGGGGCGCCCCTATAGTGAGTGGCAAGATGTCTGCCAAGTGGCGGGAAGCGGCGCTGGTATGGAAGAGGCCGAGAAGCTCTGAAGGGCAGGGCGAAGAGGGAGGAGGTGTGTGGTAGGGGGGGTTGCCGGGGGGGGGGGGGGCCTAGGAGGTGCTGGGAGGTGGGGGGGTGCTGGACGGGGTGGGCCATGGGGTTGAGGAGGGGGGGTGGGGGGGGTGGGAGAGGAAGGGAGGTAAACACGGGAGCTGTCAGTACGGGGGAAACAAGGGTTGTGATTGACACGTTTGTCCAACTCGGCATACCTCCGTGTCTCCAGATGGGGACTGTGTCCCGCTGTGCGAACAGGACTGGGAAATGGGGTGGGTGTGGGTAAGGTGTTGGGCAAGGGGGGGAGAAGGGGTTGGGGGTGGGGGCGGGGGGTGGGGGTGGTGGTGGGAGGCGAGGGGGAACCAGGCGTTGTTGCGGGGTTGAGGGAGCAGGAGGAGGAAGAGGGGAAGGAGGGGGGGGGGGGGGGGAGAGGGAAGATGACGACAAGTTATCTGAAGAGGGCTGACTGAAAAGTCTAAACGTCCGTCCATTATCAGCTTTTGCCCGGGCCCCCAAACTGACTGGGCGGGGGGGGGGGGGGGGGAGCTGTGCCGAGGCTCTACTACACCTGCTTTTTATCATCACACAACTGCAGGTGTGTTGACAAAACGTGTGGCCCACCACGACAGTTATTTTTCAGTTAAAAACAAGAATTTATAGGGGGAAGCAGGAAAAAAAAAACAACCCACCACCACCACCACCACCACCACACAATGTATTTGCCGGAAGATGTCTTTGGAGACAAGCTGACAATGATTGATACATAATCTTGGAAGAGTTTTCCGGGTTGATGTGGAAGCAGCCACAAAAGCAAATTACAAAACAAAACGGGTATTGGTATTTGTATTTCTTTTTATTACAACTGATTTTTCTGTGTGAAATTCGGGCTGCTCTCCACAGGGAGAGCGCGTCGCTATACTACAGCGCCACCCATTTTTTAAGTATTTTTTTTTTCCTGCGTGCAGTTTTATTTGTTTTTCCTATCGAAGTGGATTTTTCTTCAGAATTTTGCCAGGAACAACCCTTTCGTTGCCGTGAGTTCTTTTACGTGCGCTAAGTGCATGCTGCACACGGGAATGGGACCTCGGTTTACCGTCTCATCCGAATGACTAGCATCCAGATCACCACTCAAGGTCTAGTGGAGGGGGAGAAAATATCGGCGGCTGAGCCGTGATTCGAACCAGCGCCCTCAGATTCTCTCGCTTCCTAGGCGGACGCGTTACCTCTAGGCAATCACTCCACCGTACTTCCCGGTATGCAGAATAGACAAGTAGACATGCTGATATCATGATTACGAATGATGTCGCCTGCGTCGAATGTGCAGACCTACACAGGTATTCTCAAGGGCATCGTGTACTGCATACCCAAACTTGTAGGCTACAACACATGCGCACGTGCATGTGGGTTGCACACTATAACATCCACCCCAAAACACACACACACACACACACACACACACACATACACACAAACCAGGCACAAACTTCACAGGAACGACACAACTTATATGATCACACTCATCCATGTCATTGCCGCTTTTTGTCGTTTTCTTTTTTAAACTACACACGTACGCGTTAACAAACACGTAGATAAACCAAGAGTAGGCGCCCCATCCTTTCAGTTTGCTTAACTTGCACGAGTGAGAATTATCTTCCTTTCTCATAGCGCTCCAATGACCGTTCCAATGGTTCAGTTTGCTTAACTTGCATGAGTCAGAATTATCTTCCTTTGTCATATCGCTCCTATGACCGTTCCAAGGAGTTGCGGCGTGTGTACATATGTCTCACGGACAAGTACAGATAAAAGGAACCAAGACAATCTGTTTCGAGGGATGACTTGGCTGATTCAACAGGTTTTTCATTTGTATCCCCCGCCCCCCCCCCCCCCCTTTTTTTTGGTTCTCTCTGCCTTATCTCCCATGTCGAGGACAATGACCACTCGTTGCTTTTCAACGGTACAAAGTTCCAAATTTCCCACACAGACCCAATGTCCGTGTGACACCGCTCCTCAAACTCCAGCCCATGTCCTGCAAGACTGCCCTCTACACAAACAGCTGAGGCCGCCAGATCTGGCACGGTCCTGCTCGCTCCAGGACAAGTTGTAGGGAACGGCTACAGAGCTCCAGCGGACTGCGTGACCTACTCTGGACTGACCGTCTGAACATGACCTGGGAACGCTGAAGGTATATATGTGGAGTGATGGCCTAGAGGTAACGCGCCCGCCTAGGAAGCGAGAAAATCTGAGCGCGCTGGTTCGAATCACGGCTCAGCCGCCGATATTTTCTCCCCCTCCACTAGACCTTGAGTGGTGGTCTGGACGCTAGTCATTCGGATGAGACGATAAACCGAGGTCCCGTGTGCAGCATGCACTTAGCGCACGTAAAAGAACCCACGGCAACAAAAGGGTTGTTCCTGGCAAAATTCTGTAGAAAAATCCACTTCGATAGGAAAAACAAATAAAACTGCACGCAGGAAAAAAAAAAGAAAAGAAAAAAAAGGGTGGCGCTGTAGTGTAGCGACGCGCTCTCCCTGGGGAGAGCAGCCCGAATTTCACACTGAGAAATCTGTTGTGATAAAAAGAAATACAAATACAAATACAAATATAAAGCTCCGAGGTGCCAGCACCAGCCGTTCTTTGGAGCGGTCCATGTAAGGTCACCATTCGGCAACCGACAGGGATTTGTTTCCGCGCTGTGTCATGCCGAATCCCTTCAAAAACTATGTACACACGAACTCTGATCTCCACACAGAAACAAGTGTATCATTACTGTTATTATTATAATTATCATTATTATTATTATGGTCATGTAATAAGGACAATACGAGCAGTTCAATTTGTTCACGTTGTTTATAGTTATGCGCAACAATAATAATAATGGTATTTATATGGCGCTGAATCTTGTGCATAGACAAATCAAAGCGCTTTCGCTTCAGTCATCCACACGCATGCATAACTCAAAAACTGGCGAAACTGAAGACAAGGAAGAGGCAGGGAAGGGAGGCTATTTTGAGAAGAGGTGGGTATTGCACCCCTGAAACAGTTGACAGCGAGCAGCAATAATGGTGCGATTCCATCTTCTCACCAGAACCCTTTGTATCATTCCATGGCAGGAAGAGGATTGTCATCATGGATTGCTCTCCCTCTCCCTTCTTGGAATGTAACTCTCGTGATCTGTCGCTTGCACGAGTTTTGCGTACATAACCTTTTTGGTAAAAAAAACAAAAAACAAAAACCAAAAAAAAAAAAACAAACAAAAAAACAAGAGAGGCAAGGCCTTCAAGACTTACTTGTGATAAATTAAGTCCCCTAGCATTAATTACAGAGTGATTTCCCTTTTTTACTTACTGCACCAAAACGTTTGCAAAATCAATAAAAAATTCCATGCTTAGCAAAAGAAGTTCCTGTCTGAACAAAAAAATGATAATAACGACTCCTCTTGTTGTTGTGTCAGAATAAGAGGTCAAAGTGCCAAGTTTAGAGAATACAAAAAATATAAATATAACAGTAAATGCACTTTGCATATAATTAGGCTTCTTTTTTTTAATTTTTTTGTGCCCATCCCAGAGGTGCAATATTGTTTTAAACAAGATGACTGGAAAGAACTGAATTTTTCCTATTTTTATGCCAAATTTGGTGTCAACTGACAAAGTATTTGCAGAGAAAATGTCAATGTTAAAGTTTACCACGGACACACAGACACACGGACACACACACACACACACTCACACACACACACACACACACACACACACACACAGACAACCGAACACCGGGTTAAAACATAGACTTACTTTGTTTACACAAGTGAGTCAAAAATGATCATAATGAATATGAACGAACATAATTATATCAACTCGGCCGTTTAGGTTGTGCTTGCTTGGTGCGTTCTTGTTTCCGCAGCTTACAAAAACGCTGACGTGGATTGCGGGATCTTTAATATCCGTGTTTGGTTTTCTGCTTGTTTTTAATGCACCATATTTTATTTACCTGTATGCAAACTGAATCGGAAGCATAAGCAGCATTGACTTGAAGCTGTGTGCCTTGTGAATGGAGAGAAGTTACCACTCTTTACTTTTTGTTAATCATTTGGTTCTCCTGGCCTCATTGTTTAGTAATTTCAAGTCGAAAAGCTACCGAGACAACCATGTGTTTGTTCTGTATTGTCCGTGTGTTCTGTGTGGTTTATTCAGGATCCAAGAGGATATGCCATTCTTGAATAAAAGCTAATTTGCGTTTGCATATTTCTTCTGTCATTGCTGCTATGTGCACCTGTCATAAGGACAGGCCCGGCGCTTCCTTTTTCGAGGAAGTGTCTGGGTTTGTTCCAATGTACCTTTTATTTACCTGTGTGCTAGCTGAATCAGAAGCAATAACAGCATTGACTGGAAGTTGTGTACCTTGTGAATGGAGAGAGTTACTGCTCTCTACTGTTTGTTATACTCACGAAAGGGGTTAATGCACTAGCAGGTCTGCACAGCTGACCTGGAACAGGAGATCTGAAAATGATAGCCACCCTCTCAATTCACCAGGCGCCGATACCGGGATCGAACCTAGAACACCCAGATTTCAAGTCCAGTGATTTAACCATCCGGCAGTTGCGCCCGTCATCATAGTGGTTGAAACCATTGGCATTCATCAGTCGTAGCCGACTATGGAGGCTCTGGTCCAAATTTGAAGGTGTTAGAAGCGTTTTAAGCTTGTTGATGCTTCTTTCTATTTGTTTGTTTGCCTTGTATACTGTTGAACATTTTATTTTATTTTAATTTTATTTATTTATTTTTTTTTTTACTGGAATATCTTTATTGTTTATGGATGATTCATAAAGCGAAAAAACAGAGAGGAAAATTCTTCATTCCACACATTTTCCCTCCTTTCTATTGAATGATTCTGCTCAAATGCAGTCTTTTTTTAAACTTGTGGCCTGGTGTTTTTTTTATTTTTATTTTTTATTTGAAGACACTGTTGAACTGTTGAACAGTTAATTAAAGATGTTTAAACCAGTTGGGTTATATCTTCGTCTTCGAGAGGTATGGTTTTTCATGTCTGAGAAAAAAAAAAGTGTTCTGATTTTGACCCGCGCTCTGTGACAGGCGCAATAGCCGAGTGGTTAAAGCGTTGGACTGTCAATCTGAGGGTCCCGGGTTCGAATCACGGTGACGGCGCCTGGTGGGTAAAGGGTGGAGATTTTTACAATCTCCCAGGTCAACATATGTGCAGACCTGCTAGTGCCTGAACCCCCCTTCGTGTGTATATGCAAGCAGAAGATCACATACGCACGTTTAAGATCCCGTAATCCATGTCAGCGTTCGGTGGGTTATGGAAACAAGGACATACCCAGCATGCACACCCCCGAAAACGGAGTATGGCTGCGTACATGGCGGGGTAAAAACGGTCATACACGTAAAAGCCCACTCGTGTGCATACGAGTGAACGTGGGAGTTGCAGCCTACGAACGAAGAAGAAGAAGAAGAAGATGACCCGCGCCCTTCGTTTGAACAAGAGGAGTGTCAACAATACCACTTAGGGCTTAGTTTTAGAGTGGGTGAGACGATCTGGCAGTCAGTGCCTCTTCAGACCACAACTGATGGATCGGGTCAAGTACTGGCTGTGGATAATTTAGAGAGGGGGGGAGGGAGAGAGAGAGAGAGAGGAGGGAGGGGGAGAGAGAGGGGAGGAGAGAGGGAGAGAGAGAGGGGAGGAGAGAGAGAGAGAGAGAGAAGGGGAGGGAGCGAGAGAGAAAGGGAGAGAGAGAGGCGGGAAAGAGAGAGAGAAGGGGAGGGAGAGAGAGAGAGAGGAGGGGAGGAGAGAGAGAGGGGAGGAGAGAGAGAGAGAGAGAAGGGGAGGGAGCGAGAGAGAAAGGGAGAGAGAGAGGCGGGAGAGAGAGAGAGAAGGGGAGGGAGAGAGAGAGAGGAGGGGAGGAGAGAGAGAGGGGAGGGGAGGAGAGAGAGAGGGGAGGAGAGAGAGAGAAAGGGAGAGAGAGAGAGAGAGAGAAGGGAGAGAGGGGGGAGGGGTGTGAAGGAGAGAGACAGAGATAGATGGAGAGAAAGAGGGGTAGAAAGAGAGACAGAGAGAGAGAGAGAGAGAGAGAGAGAGAGAGAGAGAGAGACGAATAGAGGGGGAAGGAAGAGAGAGGGGAGAGAGATGACGATAACGATATTTTATTCAGAGTAAGGCCAAAGCCCCTTACTGAAGGGGGTCATACAAGAAAATAAATAAGGAAAATGACTTGACACGATAAACCAACATCACAAATCAACCAAAAGTAACTAATACAATACTCAACAACATTCACAAAATAACAATTCGAAGTCTCTTCAATGCCTTATATAAGTATATGGCCAAGTTTTGTTGGGTAAGCTCATGTTTTGACGACATGACCAGATTAAATCTAAAAGCACAGGGATCTTTATAATATTTAGGTGGAATTAATCTTTGTGTGAGGTCACTCAAAGCAGGGCAACATAGCAAAAAATGCAATTCATCTTCCCTACCCAGGTTGCACAATCGACACATATATACATATCCATTCCTACTACAGTATCTGAAACTGTAAACAGCAACATTAGAAACACCAAATCTAAATTTTGTCAGTGTACTCTTTACATATCTGTTTATTTCCATCCCAATATATGGTTCAGGCCCCTGCGATGTTTTAAAGATTCTAAACTGTGGCAAATCTATCGCTAGTTTCCATATGGTCATGCCAATCTTGCCACCTACAATCAACTATTGGCTGTCTAAAACACTTTATAAAACATGCAATATCTTCAACACCTTGATTATCCCACACAAAAGAATAACCATAAGAATTTAAGCACTGACGAACACACGTTGCCCATGTTTTTTTGTGGTCATTATTATCTAAGGAATACAACATCCGATAAGCTTTGAACGGTAGCCTGTTTTCGTTCATTCTTGTAAGTTTCAACCAATGCTTAATGCATTTAATGTACGAGTTTGAATAAATTGGATATCTCCCTAGCTCCCCATACACAAGATCATTGGGCGTTCGGATGTCCACATTCAAAAATCGTTTCATTGCAAACAGGTGTACTTTTTCTGTTTGTTCACTCTTTTCCAAGGTCCATATTTCTGCAAGAGGGAAGAGGGAGAGACGGAGAGAGAGAGAGGGGGAGAGGAGAGAGAGAGGGGGAAGGAAGGGAGATGGGGAGAGGGAGGGAGAAAGAGAGAGAGAGAGGAGAGAGAGAGAGAGAGAGAGAGGGAAAGGGAAAGAGAGACGAATGGAGAGAGAGAGAGAGGGAACACACACACACACACACACACACACACACACACACACACACACACACACACACACACAAGATCGTGCTGCCTAAAACATCACAGCACTTCAGTCCCCTCCCTGCCCCACCCCGGGTGGGTATGTATGTGTGTGTGTGTGGGTGAGTGTGGAAGAATGAGGGTGTGTGTGTGTGTGTGTGTGTGTGTGTGTGTGTGTGTGTGTGTGTGTGGTGGGGGAGGGGTGGGGGGGTTGTGCCGATGGCGGGTGATACATTATCATGTCAGGGAAGCACTCGCTCATACTTGGTACGGTGCTGTTTATCATATCAGCTCTTCACGTTTAGTTCTCTGAGGTCCAGCCACGTACTTTGGTTTTGTCTCGTGCCTGTTATGTATTGGGGGGTGGGGGTGGGGGGAGTGGGGAGGGGGGGGAGAGACTTTGACTGGTCTATCAGGTCAGGTGAATGGTTCGTGTAGAGAGAGAGAGAGAGAAAGAGAGAGAGAGAGAAAGAGAGAGAGAGGTGGGGAGGGAGGAAGAGAGAGAGAGAGAGAGAGAGAGAGAGAGAGAGAGAGAGAGGAGGGTTGGGGGGAGAGACAGAGATGGAGAGAGGTAGATAGAGAATGAGGTGGGGAGGGAGAGAGAGGGAGAGAAAGAGACAGAGAGAGACAGATAGAGAGGTGGGGAGGGAGAGAGAAAAGGGGAGAGAGAGAGAGAGGTGGGGAGGGAGAGAGAGAGGAGAGAGAGGTGGGGAGGGAGAGAGAGAGAAGGGGGGAGAGACAGAGAGAGAGAGGTGGGGAGGGAGAGAGAGAGAGAGAGAGAGGAGAGAGAGGTGGGGAGGGAGGGAGAGAGGGAGAGAGAGGGGGAGATAGAGAAGTGGGCAGGGAGGGCAGGGAGAGAGAGAGAGAGAGAGAGGGGGGAGGGAGAGAGAGGTGGGGAGGGAGGGGGAGAGAGAGTGAGATAGGGAGAGAGAGACGGATATATATATATATATATGTATATATATATATATACATATATATATATATATAGAGAGAGAGAGAGAGAGAGAGAGAGATGCCATACTTGGTGCTAGCTGTTTATCAGCTCTTCACGTTCAGTTCTCAGGGGTCCAGCCACCTATGTTGGTCCTGTCTCGTGCCTGTTCAGTTAGGTAGAGTGGAGTTATGTTTGGGGGGGGAGACTTTGACTGGTCTATCAGGTCAGGTGAACGGTTCGTGTGGAGAGAGAAAGAGACAGTGAGAGAGAGAGAGAGACAGTGAGAGAGAGAGAGCGAGAGAGGGGTGCGGAGGGAGGGAGGGAGGGACAGAGAGAGAGAGAGGTGGGGAGGGAGAGAGAGAGAAGGGGAGAGAGACAGAGAGAGAGGTGGGGAGGGAGAGAGAGAGAGGGGTGAGAGAGAGAGGTGGGGAGGGAGAGAGAGAGAGAGGAGAGAGGGAGAGAGGTGGGGAGGGAGGGAGAGAGAGAGAGAGGGAGATAGAGAGAGAGGTGGGGAGGGAGGGGGAGAGATAGAGAGAGAGAAGGAGAGAGAGGAAGAGAGAGGAGAGAGAGTGAGGATGGGAGGGTGGAGATAGAGAGGGGGGAGAGGGAGGTGGGAGGGAGGGAGAGAGAGATGAGATAGGGAGAGAGAGACGGATATATATATATATATATATATATATATATATATATAGAGAGAGAGAGAGAGAGAGAGAGAGAGAGGGAGAGAGAGAGAGAGATGTCATACTTGGTGCTAGTTACTTATCAGCTCTTCACCTTCAGTTCTCGGGGGTCCAGCCACCTATGTTGGTCCTGTCTCGTGCCTGTTCAGTTAGGTAGAGTGGAGTTATGTTGGGGGGGAGACTTTGACTGGTCTATCAGGTCGGGTGAATGGTTCGTGTGGAGAGAGAGAGAGAGAGAGAGAGAGAGAGAGAAGGAGAGAGAGAAGGAGAGGGGTGGGGAAGGAGGGAGACAGAGAAAGAGACAGAGAGAGCGAGAGAGGGGTGCGGAGGGAGGGAGGGAGCGAGAGAGAAAGGGAGATAGACAGAGAGAGAGGTGGGGAGGGAGAGAGAGAGAGGAGAGAGAGAGAGGTGGGGAGGGAGGGAGACAGAGAAAGAGACAGAGAGAGCGAGAGAGGGGTGCGGAGGGAGGGAGGGAGCGAGAGAGAGAGAGAGAGAGGTGTGAGAGAGAGAGGTGGGGAGGGAGAGAGAGAGAGGAGAGAGAGAGAGAGGTGGGGAGGGAGGGAGACAGAGAAAGAGACAGAGAGAGCGAGAGAGGGGTGCGGAGGGAGGGAGGGAGCGAGAGAGAGAGAGAGAGAGGTGTGTGAGAGAGAGAGGTGGGGAGGGAGAGAGAGAGAGGAGAGAGAGAGAGAGGTGGGGAGGGAGGGAGACAGAGAAAGAGACAGAGAGAGCGAGAGAGGGGTGCGGAGGGAGGGAGAAAGAGAAAGAGACAGAGAGAGAGGTGGGGAGGGAGAGAGAGAGAGGAGAGAGAGAGAGGTGCGGAGGGAGGGAGAAAGAGAAAGAGACAGAGAGAGCGAGAGAAGGGTGCGGAGGGAGGGAGAAAGAGAAAGAGACAGAGAGAGAGGTGGGGAGGGAGAGAGAGAGAAGGGGAGAGAGACAGAGAGAGAGGTGGGGAGGGAGAGAGAGAGAGAGGTGAAGGGAGAGAGAGGTGGGGAGGGAGGGAGACAGCAAGACCGAGAGAGAGAGAAAGGGGGGATGAGGTGGGGAATGAGGGCGAGAGAAAGAGAGAGAGAGGAGAGAGAGAGAGAGTGAGGTTGGGAGGGTCGAGATAGAGAGAGAGGGGGGAGAGAGGGAGAGAGAGAGATGTCATACTTGGTGCTAGCTGTTTATCAGTTCTTCACGTTCAGTTCTCTGGGGTCCCAGCCACGCACGTTGCCCTGTCTCGTGCCTGTTCAGTTATGTTGGGGGGGGGGAGACTTTGACTGGTCTATCAGGTCTGGTGAATGGTTCGTGTGGAGAGAGAGAGAGAGAGAGAGAGAGAGAGAGAGAGGTGGGGAAGGAGGGAGAGAGAGAGAGAGGGGAGGGAGACAGGGAGGGAGAGAGGTAGAGAGAGAGAGGGAGAGAAAGAGGGAGAGAAATGGGGAGGGAGGGAGAGAGGGAGAGAGAAAGGGTGGTGGGGAAGAATGGAGGGAGGGAGGGAGAGAGAGAAAGAGAGAGAGAGAGAGAGAGAGAGAGAGGATGGGGGTGTGAAACAATGTTTGTTTAGAAGACCATTGGCCCATTCTGAAGGAACACGAACAAGTACGTTACAATCGCGATGATGAACGAAGAAAAATATATCATCAAACAGTATTTTACGAGAGAGAGAGAGAGAGAGAGAGAGAGAGAGAGAGAGAGAGAGAGAGAGAGACAGACAGACAGACAGACAGACAGACAGACAGACAGATAGAGAAAGGCATAGGCCACAGTCTAAACGGTCTGCAAGCCCACGATTTCTCGCAGTTCCACTATTTCATTCTCTTTGAGAGACATTGTGGGATTGCGACAAAGTGTGGTCTCCTCCCATCTTTTTTTTTTTGCTCTTCTCAAATTGCGAGCAATGTGTGGGAAGTCCCCATTTATTATTATTTTTTTTTATCAAAAACATTTCCTTTGTCATCGGGGTTGGTTTCTTGTCTTTTACCAACACAAATCTTACAGAAAACACACACACACAGAGACAGAGACAGAGAGAGAGAGAGAGAGAGAGAGAGAGAGAGAGAGAGAGAGAGAGAGAGATAGGGGGGTGGGGTGGGGGTTGGGGGGGCACAACGACAACGACAATCACGATAATTGTGGTGACGTTTGTGTTGACGGTGATGGCACAGTATTGGTTTAAAAAAAAATTAAAAAAAAGAAAGAAAAAAAGTGTGTATGTGTGTGCATGTGAATGAGTGAGTGAGTGGGTGGGTGGGTGGGTGAGTGAGAGAGTGAGTGTGTGTGTACGCGCGTAGCGTCAGACTGTCAACCTGTTTTCTTCTTCTTCTTCTTCTGCGTTTGTGGCCTGCAACTTCCACGTTCACTCGTATGCACACGAGTGGGCTTTTACGTGTATGACCGTTTTTACCCCGCCATGTAGGCAGCCATACTCCGTTTTCAGGGGTGTGCATGGTGGGTATGTTCTAACCCACCGAACGCTGACATGGATTACAGGATCTTTAACGTGCGTATTTGATCTTCTGCTTGCATATACACACGAAGGGGGGTTCAGGCACTAGCAGGTCTGCACATATGTTGACCTGGGAGGTCTTATAAATCTCCACTCTTTACCCACCAGGCGCCGTCACCGTGACTCGAACCCGGGATCCTCAGATTGACAGTCCAACGCTTTAACCACTCGGCTATTGCGCCCGTCAACCTGGTTTTTTTTAATTTTTAAATTTTTTTAAATTTAATTATTTCGCTGTCCTGGTCTGTTTTCGTCCACTAAGTAGATGTGTGACGTTTTCGCTCTCGAAACAACTGTTCCCCAGACATGAACTGGACATACTGCTGATCGTCACAAATCCCCCTGTTTGCGGACAATTGGCCCAGGAAGCGAAAGCAGTGGGCGCTATCTCAGTTTTCATCCTGTACTAACTTGAAGTCCATCAGAAAAATCAAAACTTTCCGACTACTGAGGTTGATACAAAGGGCAGTTTCTTTCTTTCTTTCTTTTTTTTTTCTCCCTCCCCCTTCTTTTTCTGAAAGTGTAAGTGGTTTTCTTCGGCTTTGGGGAACGTGTGACCATGTTTTATGGAAACCGAAACGTGTTCTGAAGACACACATCAGTGTGTACGTTTTATGCCTGCAGTTTTATTTGTTTTCCTATCGAAGTGGTTTTTTAAAATTTATCATCATCATCATCATTATTATTATTATTTATATTATCATTATTATTATTTATCTATTTTACTATTATTATTGTTATTATTATTATTATTATTATTTATTTTACTATTATCATTCTTATTATTATGTTTTTAATACAGAATTTTGCCTGGGACAACCCTTTTACTGCCGTGGTTTCTTTTACGTGCGCGAAGCGCATACTGAACACAGGACCTCGGTTTATTGTCTCATCACTAACGTACAGACCACCACTCAAGGTCTGGTGGAGGGGGAGAAAATAGTAGCGACAGTGTAATTCGAACCAGTGCACTCAGATTCTCTCGCTTCCTGGGCGGACGCGTTACAATTAGTCCAACACTCCCACATACGTACATGTACCGTAATTTTCGGTAACAAGACACTGCAGCGCATAAGGCGCATCCCCTGAATTTACAGAAAAAAGTTAGTTTGAACTCGTATAAGGCGTACGCACCGATAAGCCGTCTGAAACGAAAAGCGAAAAAGTCCTCCATTGTAAATTAATGTATCTGCTAGCAGCGGATGTTGTTTTCCGAGTAGTGACGTCATCTTCGGAAAAAACTGGATCCGGATCCTCAGCGGTTGAGTTCTTCTTTCCGATACACGACCAACATCGACTTGCCGATGACACTGTCGTGGTTCTTGCATGCTGGGTATTTTCGTGTCTCCATAACCCACCGAACACTGCTGACATAGGTTACAGGATCTTTTAACGTGCGTATTTGATCTTCTGCGTGCGTATACACACGAAGGGGGTTCAGGCACTAAGCAGGTCTGCACATACGTTGACCTGGGAGATCGGAAAAAACTCCACCCTTTACCCACCAGGCGCCGTTATCGTGATTTGAACCCGGGACCCTCAGATTGAAAGTCCAACGCTTTAACCACTCGGCTATTGCTCCCGTCCATTGCAGTACAGAACTTAGTTGGGTGGGTGAGGTGTTATGAACGATAGGTGCATGAAAGGGGTGAGGGTTTTACGCCGTGTAGTAGTTTAAAAATTCACTTCCATTCTCAGACACGGTGCTTCGCTCTGGGCAACGAGGGCTCCGCTCGGTACGTACTGCACTGCACTGCACTGCTGCTGTAATGTGGTGTGTGATGTGATGGGATGTGATGTGAGAGGGAGGGTGGGGGGTGGGGGATAGGGGGTGCGTGGGGTAGGAGGAAAGCGGGGGTGGGGATGGGGGTAAGAACTGAATAATGAATTTATTGATGATTTCGTCATGTGTGTGTGTGTGTGTGTGTGTGTGTGTGTGTGTGTGTGTGTGTGTGTGTGTGTGTGTAGAAAAGTCTTAATTAAAAAACAACAACAAACCTTTAACCTTAATGAATTGATGATTTCGTCATGTGTGTGTGTGTGTGTGTGTGTGTGTGTGTGTGTGTGTGTGTGTGTGTGTGTGTGTGTGTGTGCGTGCCGTACTCTCCCTCCCTCTCTCTCTGTGTGCGTGTGTGTGTGTACCGTACTCTCTCTGTGTGTCTCCTCTCTCTCTCTCTGTGTCTCCTCAGTCTGTGTGTGTGTGTGTGTGTGT
>NC_134885.1:5528234-5530734 GCF_041734735.1 Babylonia areolata | reverse complement strand
TTAGCTTCTTCTTCGTTCGTGGACTGCAGCTCCCACATTCACTCGTACTTACACGTGTAGGTTTTTACATGTATGACCGTTTTTACCCCGCCGTGTAGGCAGCCATACTCCGTTTGGAGTATATACAGATGATGACCTGCCTGGGAAATGTTCTGTGTCTGACATAAATGATCACTAGTGATGAAGGCTGCAAAGAGGATAGCCTTCCAGAGCGCGTTGGGTTACGCTGTTGGTCAGGCATCTCCTTAGCAGATGTGGTGTAGCGTATATGGATTTATCCGAACGCAGTGATGCCTCCTTGAGTAACTGAATTGAACTGAACTTCCAGAGTATTTTTTATTTTTTTTTTAATGTTTGACATCAGGAGTTACTATGAAGGCTATATACACGATAATTTCTTGCGAAATGTTTTGTGTTTGACATATATGATTATTAATGAAGGCTATATGCTGTACAATTTTTTTTTTTTTGTCAGAGTAATTTTAAAATGTGTGACATCAAGGGTTACCATGGAGGCTTTATAGATGATAAGCTTTCTCAGTAATGGTTTGTCGTCTGTCTGTCTGTCTGTGTCTGCCAGTATGTCTGTCTGCTTTATTTCTCAGTAATGGTTTGACGTCTGTCTGTCTGTCTGTGTCTGCCAGTATGTCTGTCTGCTTTATTTCTCAGTAATGGTTTGACGTCTGTCTGTCTGTCTGTGTCTGCCAGTATGTCTGTCTGCTTTATTTCTCAGTAATGGTTTGACGTCTGTCTGTCTGTCTGTGTCTGCCAGTATGTCTGTCTGCTTTATTTATCACACACGAGGATTCTTTGATTTGTTTCTCACTGTTGTTGTTCATTTCTTCTTCTTTTTTTTTTTCATGTCTGGCTGCAGATTTTCCGGTGTGAAAGTGAAAACAGAGGTGAGTGCGAGAGTAGATATCTGTCTGTCTGTCTGTCCGTCTGTCAGTAAGTCTGTTTGTCTGGTCTGTTTATTTAATCATCACTTTTATCACAATACCACCACCACCACCACCACCACTACAACTTCTTCTTCTCTTCTTTTTCTCTGTACAAAAGTTGGACGATACCCATTTATCTATTTATCAATTATTTTTTGGATAAGCTTTAAAAAAAAAAAATCAAAAAAATCGAGTTTAACACTATTTTAGGCATACAGACATACAATAATGATAATATTGTTAGTTGTTACGCATTATTCAAACTGTAAATCAGATCAAAATATTTTACACACAAAAATAAAAAAAAAAAAAAAAAAAAAAAAAAAAAAAAGAGAAGAAAGACACACTCACTTACACCCCCCTACCTTCCAAAAAACAACAAACAAACAAACGAAAAAAGCTAACAACAACAAAAAACAAACAACAAACCACACACACACACACACACACACACACACACACACACACACACACACACACACACACACACACACACACACTTACACACACACACAAACACACACACACACACACACACACACACACACACAAACACACACACACACACACACACACGCACTCGTATTTTATGTTACACTCGGGGCTTCCGCTCTTTGTTGTTGTCTTTTTCCCCTTTTCCCCGGTCTTGTGGACACATATTAAAAACCCATCCATTTAAGACGTATTTATAAGCAAATACATTAAGCGCAAATCCAAGACCAGTGTCTTCCTCCTCCTTCTCCTTCTCCGTCTTCTTCTTCTTCTCTTCCTCCTCCTCCTCCTCCTTTCTCTCCTCCTCCTTCTCCTCCTCTGTCTTCTTCTTCTTCTCTTCCTCCTCATCCTCATTCTTTGTCTTTTTCTTCTTCTTCTCCTCTTCCTCCTCATCCTGATCCATCTTCTGCTCATCCTCTGTCATCATCATCATCATCATCTCCTTCTTCTCTTCCTCCTCCTCCTCCTTCTTCTCCTCTGTCTTCTTCTTCTCCTCTTTCTCCTCACCCTCCTCCTTTCTCTCCTCCTCCTCCTCCTCTGTCTTCTTCTTCTTCTTCTCTTCCTCCTCATCCTCATCCATCCTCTCCTTCCCCTTCTCCTCCGTCTTCTTCTTCTCCTCTTCCTACTCACCCTCCTCCTTTCTCTCCTCCTCCTTCTCCTCCTCTGTCTTCTTCTTCTTCTTCTCTTCCTCATCCTCATCTTTCCTCTCCTCCTCCTCCGTCATCATCATCTTCTTCTTCTCTTCCTCCTCCCCCTCCTTTCTCTCTTTCTCCTCCTCCTCCTCTGTCTTCTTCTTCTTCTCCTCTTCCTCCTCCTCCTTCCTCTCCTCCTCCCTCTCCTCCTCTGTCTTCTTCTTCTTCTTCTCCTCTTCCTCCTCATCCTTCCTCTCCTCCTCCTTCTCCTCATCTGTCTTCTCCTTCTTCTTCTTCTCCTCTTCCTTCTCCTCCTGATCCATCCTCTGCTCCTCCTCCGTCATCATCATCATCATCTTCTTCTTCTCTTCCTCCTCCCCCTCCTTTCTCTCCTTCTCCTCCTCCTCCTCCTCTGTCTTCTTCTTCTTCTCCTCT
>NC_134885.1:5513234-5523234 GCF_041734735.1 Babylonia areolata | reverse complement strand
GACGTCACAGGAATTGACGTCATCACTGGTGAAGTTGTCATTAGCAAATTGCGTCATGTCACCATCATTCTCGTGAAAGATTTTATTATTAACCATATATACTATACACTCACTGAATGCAGACGATATCAGAGC
This sequence comes from Babylonia areolata, assembly GCF_041734735.1. Taxonomy (NCBI): domain Eukaryota; kingdom Metazoa; phylum Mollusca; class Gastropoda; order Neogastropoda; family Buccinidae; genus Babylonia; species Babylonia areolata. Next base: position 5,523,099 of record NC_134885.1, on the reverse strand, counting down.
CAAGACCATTTACTGTTGTTACTTTCAAGAGTAGAAAATCAGTGTTATTGGGTTATTTGTGGAAATCTAAATAAGATTTTTAATTTGATTTAACTTATTTATTTATTCTTTTTACTGTTGTCAGTATCAACCGCAAAAAAAATCAGTGTCTTTGATAAAATGATTAAAATAGCAATAAAAGATTGTTTTTTTGTTACCACTGTCAGCAGTACAAAACGACAGTATTTGTGTAAGTTATTGAAATCACATGAAAATTATTTACTGTCAACAGTAGAAAGTCATTGTCTTTGTGTACGTTTGTAAATTGTAAAGTAGGCCACTTCTTATCAAAAGTAAGGCTTGTTTTTACAACCACAGTATTTATTATTATTATTATTATTATTATTATTATTATTATTATTATTTTAAAATTTTTAAAAAATATTTTAAATTTTTTTAATATTATTTATTATTATTTTTTTTTTTTTTTTTTTTTTTTTTTTTTAGAAAAACTTCCTCCATCTGTGATTTTTGTAGACTCAGCAGTCACCTTTTTTTTTTGTTGTCATCATCGTACCGTTTTCCCCGTCAGGTTCAGAATCTGTTGCTTCACTTCTGGCAAGGAATGCCATCTCACTTAACGGATGTCCTGACTGCTGACATTGTCTGTGACATTGTGGCCCTCTGCGACTCCATCCTGTACAAGGTAGGTGTGATAACTCCTGTGTGCGCTTGTAGGATGGGTGTGATGTAACTCTTGTGTGTGATAACTCCTGTGTACACTTGTATGATTGGTGTGATATAACTCTTGTGTGTGATAACTCCTGTGAACACTTGTATGATCGGTGTGATATAACTCTTGTGTGTGATAACTCCTGTGAACACTTGTATGATCGGTGTGATAACTCTTGTGTGTGATAACTCCTGTGAACACTTGTATGATTGGTGTGATAACTCTTGTGTGTGATAACTCCTGTGAACACTTGTGTGTTGGGTGTGATAACTCTTGTGTGTGATAACTCCTGTGAACACTTGTATGATCGGTGTGATAACTCTTGTGTGTGATAACTCCTGTGAACACTTGTATGATCGGTGTGATAACTCTTGTGTGTGATAACTCCTGTGAACACTTGTATGATCGGTGTGATAACTCTTGTGTGTGATAACTCCTGTGTACACTTGTATGATCGGTGTGATAACTCTTGTGTGTGATAACTCCTGTGTACACTTGTATGATCGGTGTGATAACTCTTGTGTGTGATAACTCCTGTGAACACTTGTATGATCGGTGTGATAACTCTTGTGTGTGATAACTCCTGTGAACACTTGTGTGTTGGGTGTGATAACTCTTGTGTGTGATAACTCCTGTGTACACTTGTATGATTGGTGTGATAACTCTTGTGTGTGATAACTCCAGTGTACACTTGTGTGTTGGGTGTGATAACTCTTGTGTGTGATAACTCCTGTGAACACTTGTATGATCGGTGTGATAACTCTTGTGTGTGATAACTCCTGTGTACACTTGTATGATCGGTGTGATAACTCTTGTGTGTGATAACTCCTGTGAACACTTGTATGATCGGTGTGATAACTCTTGTGTGTGATAACTCCTGTGAACACTTGTATGATTCGTGTGATAACTCTTGTGTGTGATAACTCCTGTGAACACTTGTGTGTTGGGTGTGATAACTCTTGTGTGTGATAACTCCTGTGAACACTTGTATGATCGGTGTGATAACTCTTGTGTGTGATAACTCCTGTGAACACTTGTATGATCGGTGTGATAACTCTTGTGTGTGATAACTCCTGTGAACACTTGTATGATTGGTGTGATAACTCTTGTGTGTGATAACTCCTGTGTACACTTGTATGATTGGTGTGATAACTCTTGTGTGTGATAACTCCTGTGTACACTTGTATGATTGGTGTGATAACTCTTGTGTGTGATAACTCCTGTGTACACTTGTATGATTGGTGTGATAACTCTTGTGTGTGATAACTCCTGTGTACACTTGTATGATCGGTGTGATAACTCTTGTGTGTGATAACTCCTGTGAACACTTGTATGATCGGTGTGATAACTCTTGTGTGTGATAACTCCTGTGAACACTTGTATGATTGGTGTGATAACTCTTGTGTGTGATAACTCTTGTGAACACTTGTATGATCGGTGTGATAACTCTTGTGTGTGATAACTCCTGTGAACACTTGTATGATCGGTGTGATAACTCTTGTGTGTGATAACTCTTGTGAACACTTGTATGATCGGTGTGATAACTCTTGTGTGTGATAACTCCTGTGAACACTTGTATGATCGGTGTGATAACTCTTGTGTGTGATAACTCCTGTGTACACTTGTGTGTTGGGTGTGATAACTCCTGTGTGCACTTGTGAGTTGGGTGTGATAACTCCTGTGTGCACTTGTACGTTGGGTGTGATCACTCCTGTGTGCACTTGTGAGTTGGGTGTGATAACTCCTGTGTACACTTGTGAGTTGGGTGTGATAACTCCTGTGTACACTTGTGAGTTGGGTGTGATAACTCCTGTGTACACTTGTGAGTTGGGTGTGATAACTCCTGTGTACACTTGTGAGTTGGGTGTGACAACTCCTGTGTGCACTTGTATGTTGAGTGTGATAACTCCTGTGTGCACTTGTATGTTGAGTGTGATAACTCCTGTGTGCACTTGTATGTTGAGTGTGATAACTCCTGTGTGCACTTGTATGTTGGGTGTGATAACTCCTGTGTGGACTTGTATGCTGGGTGTGATAACTCCTGTGTGCACTTGTATGCTGGGTGTGATAACTCCTGTGTGCACTTGTGTGTTGGGTGTGATAACTCCTGTGTGCACTTGTGAGTTGAGTGTGATAACTCCTGTGTGCACTTGTATGTTGGGTGTGATAACTCCTGTGTGTACCTGTGAGTTGGGTGTGATCACTCCTGTGTAGACATGTGTGTCGGGTGTGACAACTCCTATGTATGCAGCCTGTTGTTAAAATGACTGACTCTCTGTAAAGCGCTTAGAGCTTGGTCTCTGACCAAGGGCAGGCGCTGTATAAGTGTTAACATCAGTCCGTGTTCAACACGTACACTGCTTGGTTTAAATGTCTTTGTTGTCGTTCAGGTTCTGGCCGATGTGCTGCTGCCTTCCTGTATTCAGGACATGCCTGACAAGTAAGTGTGTTCTTCATTTCAACGTCTATTCATGTAGTGTACTTTTAGGCGAAAAAGAAACAAACAACAGCAAAACCCCCATTGATATGATAGAGTGATAACTTAATACGATGTGAGGTGCAAACTTGTTTAAAAAAAAGAAGTAAATGTCGAACTAACTTGACTTTGAAGCAAACTTTCAGACTGAAAAAAAAACCAACAACAAAACAAACAAGCAAACAAACAAACAAACAAAAAACAAACAAAAAACAAAAACAAACAAACAAAAAAAAACCCCAACAAAACAAACAACCCCCCAAAAAAAACAAAACAAAACAAAACAAAAACAAACAAAAACAAACAAACTAACAAACAAAACACACACACAAACATAAACAACACTCCCCCCAAAAAAAACAACAACAAAAAGCAACAACAACAAACACCAAAACAAACAAACAAAAAAAACAAACAAAACAAACAATCCACAAAGAAAATAAACTGTAACAGGAATTTATAAACAATATTCAAACGCTCTTTTCAAAAAGTTTGGTATAAAACGCTTTAAAGCCTTACGTTCAAAACGTAATCAAATTATATGTGTATTTGAATTTTCCCTCCTCAGCAGCATGTGACGTATTTACTATTATCCAGTTTCAAATGCGTTCAGTTTCAGTCTGTGCATCAATGAGATAATTTGTTTTAATGCGGATACGCTGTACTGAGGATAAAATAATACCCCATTCTGAAGTCTCATACACTTCTTGGAGTGTAAATAAACTTCTCCTCCTTCTTCTTCTTCGTTCGTGGGCTGCAACTCCCACGTTGACTCGTATGTGTACGAGTGGGCTTCTTACGTGTATGACACGTTTTTACCCCGCCATATAGGCAGCCATACTCAGTTTTCGGGGGTAAATAAACTTATTTTCCATCCCTCTGTTGTTGCTCCACGATTCTTTTTTTTTTTCTCCCCAGTAAAACGTTACTACTGACACAGGGAGTGGACAATGACAAGAAAGTATTCTGCAGGATGTGTGTTCTTCTGAAGGCCCCCTGGTTTCTACTGAGAGCAAATTTAGATGAGTGGTGGACATTGCACTTAACCCTCTCCATACGAACGGCGAAAGAGACGACGTTAACAGCGTTTCACCCCAATTACCATCATCAAAATATTGCAAGTGGAAGGCTCTCATACTGAAGAGGTGAATGTTGACAAAGAATACTACAATTCTGACGACGGAAGCTAAAGGTTGGGTCATTCAGACAACACTGGACATCCGAGGGGTCTGTGTAGAGGAGAAGAGAGGACTGGCCGTACTGAGTGGGTTAAAATGCCAACTATCCATTGATGTTAGTTGAAGCGTGAAAGCGTATGTGAAAGTGATTGGAAGACTGTGAAACAACACCACCAACAACAACAAAAACCAACATGCAAGACCAATAATAGATATCAAAAGATTCAAAGAAATTAAATCCCTTTGCCCGCTTTTGGGGTGTGGAGGATACAATAACAATACATACTCATTGATTCACAACTTCAGTCCAACGATGTCTCCGAAACACGCAAAAACGCACACCCACGCACACGCGCGTACTCGCACACACACACACACACACACACACACACACACACACACACACACACACACACACACACACACACACACACACACACACAGACGCGCTAATGATAATGATTTGCAACAAAACAAATCAAACTCAAACACACTGACAAATATGTTTTAGATGTAACAGAAGTTACACACCCTTTCCCAGTTTTATGAATTTACTTTGATGAAGTTGTGTTTTCTTCCCAGCACTGAATAAATTGCATAAACCGAGCATTGACATGTGTGATTTATACTTATGTGTCATTTATTTATTTCGAATTACAGTATTTTGGGGACTTTATACAACAAAATGAAATTTATTCCGAACAGTACCCATATTACATTCCTTGCAAATTCTGTTTTCTCCGTTTTCTCTTCTTCCTGTTTCGATCTGCCGTTTAAGAAACGGTATCGGTTTGTCGTACCCAACCCTTCCGATGCTTTATCTTCATATTGTGTAGATCATTGGACCTCAAGTGTCATCTTTATTTCTTCTTTTTTCCCCCCCAATCCATTTATCAATCATTGAGAATTGCCACCTGAATATCGTTGTTCTTTTTCAAGTGAACGCGTGGAACGTAGAAGTTCAACAATTATGTATGTTATTTTATTTTATTTTTCTTGCATTAGGAACTTAAGAGAACACAACACCCTTTCTACACAGGAATCCAAACATGACACCGTTCTTCTCGTTTCGGGGGAGGGGGCGTAGGGGGGTGGGGGGGGGGGGGGGATACAAGAAAAAGAAAAAAAACCAAACCAAACGAAGAATGATATCACAACAACACACCGAGCCTTAACGTATTAGCCATTTCACACGAGGATAGAAGAAAAAACGAAAAGTCTCCATCAAACAACAGGGTATAAAGATCAATAGACACAGACGCTTATCCCCCCGTCCCCCCCCCCCTTCCTTCTCCACCATTACTCTTCCTCCTCCCCCTTCCCGCTCTCTCTTTTCTCGTAACGCCTACACACATCCCCCCCCCCCCTCACTCCCGTGAGGACGGAACCTACGACCCCCCAGGTGTTCCAATCTTCGGAGATCAAAGACGCCGCGCGTCAGGTAAAGCAGCCGACAGGACAGGTCGACAAACAGCGAGGGACGGGGTTTAGAGGCAAGGACACTGACTTTTTTTCTTTTTCTTTTTTTTTCTAAAAATCTCACAGAGAACTAGCTCTCCGCGGGCTGGTCAATCTTTTGGTTGACACCAAAGTTATGCGCTACTTTTTAATCTTCCTGTCACCCCCCCCCTCCCTCCCTCTCTCTTTCTGCGTTTGAAACTTGTTCCAAAAAAAAAAAAAAAAGTATTATGAGTATCAATGTTTGTTTAGACTCTGTTTATTTATGGCTTCTCTTAACTCACTCAGTAGGGCCAGTCCTATCTTATCCTCTACACAGACCCCTCGGATGTCCAGTGGGTGTCTGAAAGACCCAACCTTTAGCTTCCGTCGTCAGAATTGTGGTATTCTTTGTCAACATTCACCTCTTCAGTATAAGAGCCTTCCGCTTGCAATATTTTGATGGTGGTAATTGGGGTGAAACGCTGTTAACGTCGTCTCTTTCGCCGTTCGTATGGAGAGAGTTAATGACGGTATCATGTGCAACCTGGCATGGTATCTATATAGAGCTTTTAAGTTTTAGAGAGACGGCGATGTCTTCATTTCTTTAAGTTACCAAGGTGCAAAAAACAGGTGAGCAGACGCTAACAGTCACAGTGACATTTGCGAAATCTGTTATCGCCCTTTGTTCATATGGGGCTGTGGTCTCAAATAGATAAATCATCTGAATCTGAATCTGAATCTCTCTCTCATTCTCTCTCTCTCCCGTCCTCCTTCCCTCTCTCTCTATCTCATTGACGAGGAAGGTGTGTAGATGTTGTTTGATGTGGGGGAATAGTGTCAGTTTAGGACCGCTGTGATTAATTTGTTTCGTTTCTCTACTACCACCGCCCCCACCTTCTTCCCATCCCTCATCCTATTATTCATCCCTCCCTCTCCTCCCCCCTCCATCCATCCCTGCCTTTCTTTCCTTTCCGGTCAGTTCCTCGTTACTTCTTTAGTGTCTTGAAGAAGGCATCAAGTGCAAAGAAGGAGAAGAAAAAAGAAGAAGAAAGAATTATGACGAAGTAAGAGAAAGAAAGGAAAAGAGAATGGTGATGAACCCCCCAAAAACAACAACAACAACAAAAAACAAAAAAACAAACAAACAAACAAACAAAAAAACATAAAGAAGAAGAAAACTGTCACTACCGCATCCTAGTCAATCTGTGAAAAAAAAAAAAAAAATCTTCCCTCTTTCATTTTCTATCTCTGTGTCTTTGTCTGCCTGTCTGTCTTTCCCCTCGTCTCTCAGACACACACACACACTCACTCTCTCTCTCTCTCTCTCCTTCCGTCCCTCCATCGACCTCATACGACCCCCCCCCTCCCCTACACACACACGAACACACACTTACAAATTTCAATAAGATACACGTTTCTATCAAAAGCATTTGTTTTTGTATTTTTTTTATCACGTCTATAATTCTTTTTTTCTTTCTTGATACATACAGAGATGGGGGCGGAGAACTGACGTTAAAAATTATTTTATTTTTTTACTTCGCTATGGCAGCATATCTGACAAGACCCCCCCCCGCCCCACCCTCCCTAACCCCCAGCCCAACCCCCACGCCCCCACCCCCACCTTCCACACCCCCACCACGCTTTCAAGTCCCGCAAAAAGAAGAAGAAGAAGAAGGGAATAAAAAAAAAAAAAAAAAAAAAAAAGCTGAAAGATGTCTTCACCTGTCCACCCCCACCCACCCACTCATCCCCCTTTCTTAATCTTGTCAACGTCTACGCTCGCGAACATGTTGTTTCCCTCCCATCTTGGAAACACAAACACGACTGAATCGGAGGGTGTGAAGTTTTCGTGCCGTCCATCGCTGAATCGGCTGGGGGGGGGGGGGGGGGGGGTGGGGAGGGGGTGGGGGGGAAGGAGTCATTCTGATTCGTCCATGTCGCTCACGTGACATCACGAGTGCGAAGTCATGACCTGTCGCGATACCGGAAGCGCGAGAAGGTTGCCGACATGGATTTAATGTTGGTAGTTTTAGGCCTTGCTTACTACCCTTTTGAGAGAGATACTCACTGGCCTAAATATAGGTGGATAGCTCATTGGCCAGGAAAGTTGAAGCCAACATAGACGCCATTCTGCGACTTGTATCTGGCTGTCAGTCCGTTGAGAAGTCGTCTGCTAACTGGTGGTACTTTCTGAACTGTAACCGTATTTCTTCAATGGAATCGTGTTACGCTCGCTTGCCCCCATGAGATGCCAAATGTTTTGTCTTGATTGATAGCTGCCAATGGTTTGTTTACCAAAGTTATTACAGGAAAACTGTACAGTGACACGTAGCGCAAACTTACTGTGGAGGCACACACAGGAATGTCAGCTAAAATGATGCTGCGAGCAAGTGAAAGTTTGCCGTGAAGCAGTCATCATAGCCAGCTGAGCGCTTGGCTACATGTCATGAAGTTACCGCTTCGCGCTGTACTGACACAAGTAGCGAAATGGCTGATTGAACACTTCCGCTGGCTTTTCAAATGTGGAGTGATGGCCTAGAGGTAACGCGTCCGCCCAGGAAGCAAGAGAACCTGAGCACACTGGTTCGAATCACGGCACAGTCTCCGGTATTTTCTCCCCCTTCACTAGACCTTGAGTGGTAGTCTGGACGATAGTCATTCGGATGAGACACTAAACCGATGTCCCGTGTGCAGCATGCGCTTAGCACACGTAAAAGAACCCACGGCAAGAAAAGGGTTGTTCCTGGCAAAATTCTGTACAAAAATCCACTTCAATTGGAAAAACAAAAACAAAAAAAACAAAAAACAAAAAACTGCACGCAGGAAAAAAATACAAAAACAAAACAAAACAAACAAAAAAAAAGAAAAAAAAAAAAAAAAAGAAAGAAAAAAAAAAGGGTGGCGCTCTCAGTGTAGCGACGCGCTCTCCCTGGGCAGAGCAGCCCGAACTTCACACAGGGAAATCAGTTGTTAAAAAAAAAAAAAAAAAAATCAGTAATACAAACTCGGTTAGCAAAGGGGCTCAAAGAAGGCATGCGCTATCCACCGATTTTTTTTTTTTTTTTTTTTTTTTTTTGGAACGGTGGAGATACTACCGAAGAAGCTTTGTGGAGATTAGACGAGCTTATCTGCTGCATGGAGGCTGGAGCGTAGGTGTAAAAGTCTTTTCCATTGGCAGGTAACGTCGACATCAATCAAAAAGGAGTGAGCGAGGGAGGGAGGGGGGCGGGGGGGAGGGAGGGAGGGAGGAACGAGGGGGGGTAAGAAGAGTGAGGGGAAAGAGGTGTGTGGGGGTGAAAGGGTGGTGGTGGTGGTGGTGGTGGTGGTAGGAGGCGGGGGGGTGGGTGGTTGGGAGGGGTGAAGAGGGGGTGTTGGAAAAGCGAAATGTTAGAATTTGGCCGAGAAAGATTTACTTCGTATCATCCGCACACGCGCACAAGAGAAATGAAGAGAGAGAGAGAGAGAGAGAGAGAGAGAGAGAGAGAGAGAGAGGGTGGGTATTTGTTGGTGGGGGTGGGGGTGGGTGGGAGGAGACACACTCGCGCAACCTATTGATGTCACTTTTTAAATCACTAATGTGTGTGTGTGTGTGTGTGTGTGTGTGTGTGTGTGTGTGCGTGCGTATGTGTGTGTGTGTGTGTGTGTGTGAGAAAGAAAGAGAGAGAGAGAGAGAGAGGCACAGAATATGAATGAGCGAAAAGCGAGCACAGGCTAATTCCTGAAATTCGATTCAGTTGTGAGCACGGGCTATCCTGTCAATGAAATGATAACAGTGCTCATAATTCTCGGTAACTTGTCACGATGAAGACGATCCTGACCAACTCAAATTTTTTGTTCTATTTTATTTTAATTTTGATTTTATTTATTTGTGTATCTATTCATTGAGTTATTGATTGATTGATTTATCTATTTACCTATCTATTATTATCATCATTATCATCATCATCAATGTTATCAATAGTATTATTATCATCATCATTATTATCATCATCATTATCTAACTATGTGGCAGTCTGGGCACGGAGATCAAGGTGTTTGCCAAGAAGATGCCCGAATGGC
>NC_134885.1:5488234-5503234 GCF_041734735.1 Babylonia areolata | reverse complement strand
CAAGATTCGCACTGGGACCACCAAGATGGCGGCACCGTCTCCCAAAAACCGGAAACGGAAACAGGAAGCGGATCACAGCGACAGCACAGGTTGGGACTGTGTGTGTGTGTGTGTGTGTGTGTGTGTGTGTGTAGAATAGAACAGAATAGAATATAATATTTCATTGTCATAAAACATTAAGGTGTACTAGACACAATAAAACATAAACATGAACATATTAAAAATAGAAACATTCGTGAACAAATTTCGCCAGCCTTGGCTGTAATTCTTTAAGAAGGATGAATTCACTCGGCTTGTGTGTGTTAACTGAATGATGGTGGATACAATGTGAAATGACGGACACTGGATGTTGCAGAGGAAATGGAGGTGACCTCCTTTCCCCAAGACATGAAGACCGACGCCATGCTGACCGCTCCTGAGGAACTTTGCCTGGCGAACACTTCCCCCCACACAGCCACCACCACCACCACCACCACCTCCCCCTCCTACCTCCCCCACCCCGGCACGGCCTTCACGCGGCCCCCGCCCTCCGCCCCACGTGACCCACACTACAGCCAATCAGAAGACAGCCAGAGACTGGCCGCCACGACGCACGGGTACCCTCCCTTGGCCATGTCCCCAGCCAAGACGGGCGCCGCGGGGTACGAAAGAACTTCTTACTTCTCCCAGTTCAGCCACCACCTCAACACCGCCTACTCCGATTACGTCAGCCACAATACCGCTGTGACGTCACCGCGCGTGCCGACGCACGTGGCGGACCCTCACAGCCAGGGCTTCAGTCAGACGTTCTCCGCCACCCCGGGGGGTCCGTTCTCGGCTGGGGGCGGGGGTCTGTCTGCGGGAGGGTACCACTGGGGCGACGGTCACGCCTCGGCGGCGGTGCTGGCCGATCCATACTCCCAGTACGCGGGCGTGCACGGCGTGTCCTCGGCCGCGGCTTACGACTCTTACAAGAACGCCGCCCTGCTCCGCGCCGGGCCTGTTTACGGTCAGGAGGCGGCGGCCCTGGGCCTGAATGCGGCCGCCGCCAGGGGCTACTTCGCTGCCAGGGCTTCGGACACTTATCAAGGTAAGGGGCTGTTGTCCATGGGGCTTTACGCACTGAGTCATTCGGCGCGTCGGTTGCGCATTATTTTTAGAAGCCAGGCTTCGTTGTAGCGAGAACGCTTGAAAACTCCCGTTGTAGTTCTAGTCAGTCATTCGTTGGCGTCAGCAACTTGTTTATCCAGATCCAGAATCTGCAGCGAGGTGTGGAGCTCGCACACTCTCGACAAGCAGCAGGCGTCGTTTTAGATTCTGATTGGTCGAGTTCCTCGCGACAATCCACTGATCCAAAAATAACCACCTATTAAAAAACAACATAAAAAAACCCACAAAGAAAACACCGAAAAAACGACCACACACACTAGTTTCAAGTGCTTCTTTTCTGGCAGATATCAATCAAGATACATTTTGTATGTCGTGCGCAAGCATGACACGCTTTCATCGAAAATATATGGATTATCTACCACCAGTTAACTGACGACTTCTCAACGGACTGACCGGGTCGGAAACTAAAGAACAATATGGCGTCCTGTTGGCCTTAGGTTTGCTGGCCAATGAACTATCCATACTATCTTTACATCAGTGGCGACAACAACGCTTCTGTCGCAGTGGGGTGAATATAAGACAAATTCTAAACAGGCGTCATGACGCCTGGCGTCATTATGATCAGTCTTGACCCCCGGCATCCGACACTCGTATATGCATGTATATGAATGTGTATTGTGTGTGCGTATGTTTATGTAAATTTGTGCCTGCCTATGTGTGCGTATGTGTTAGGGTAGCTGTTAGATACACATGTATGTTAAAATGCATGTATGCAGTGTGTGTGTGTGTGTGTGTGTGTGTGTGTGTGTGTGTGTGTGTGTGTGTGTAGTCACATTTGGTGTGTGTATGTAACATAGATATAATGTTTTATGTTAATGAAAGCGTGTTTGTAAAGCACCTAGAGCAGATTTCTGGATAGTGTGCTATATAAGCATCCATTATTATTATTATTACTCGTCTGAAAAGCCTGTCGCACACCGGAGGCTCTTCACGAAACTTGATGCGCCAAACTCTGTGTGTGATGATGGGTCTCTAACTGTTAGTTGGTGTCGCAGGTTCTCTGATGATTTTTTGTGTGTGTTGTATTGTATTGTAATTTCTTTTTTGTCACAACAGATCTCTCTGTGTGAAATTCGGGCTGCTTTCCTCACGTCGCAACTCTGAGAGCGCCACTCATATTCTGTAAATTCACGGAGTTCAGTTCAGTATCTCAATCAAGGAGGCGTCACTGCGTTCGGATCAAATCCATTTACGCTATGCCACGTCTGCTAAGCAGATGCCTGACCAGCAGCAAAACCGAACGCGCTTAGTCAGATAAATATTTACTGGTCCGTGGAGAGCAGCCTTTGCGTGCGTGCTTGCGTGCGTGTGTGAGTGCGCACGCGCGCTCGTGGTGTGTGTGTGTGTCTGTGTGTGCGCGGGTGTGTGAATTGTTGCCATGTCCCTGATTCTTCCTTGCCTTCTTGTTCAACCAGCTGCTATACCCATCTGTGTGTCTTTCACCTCAAACTCAAGTTACTGTCTGCCTTCTGCCCCTGCTGCAGGGTCCTCGCTGGCCGCGGTGGCCCCTGCCTACGGCGGCAACTTCATGGAGATCGCCGCCCCCAGCGGGGCCGCCCAGTACCCGGCTCGCCCGGAGCCGCTGCCCCCCACTGCTGCCTACCAGGAGGACCTGTACGCCTCCGCCATGGGACCCCACTCCCACCCCTCCCTCCCCGCCGCCTTCCACAAACACTACCTGGCCACGTCCTTCAGGTGACGCCTCCATCGTTAGTCGTCGTCGTCGTCATGGTCGCACAGGCGGGGGCAGTTGCGTCGGGAGTCTGTTGCAGGGTTGTGCTGCAAAGGACCGCGTCGGTCGGTCTGTGACCTGTGTGTGTGACCCACCACCTGTGACCTCTCACCTGTGTGTGTGCGATCCCTCGCCTGTGTGTGACCCCACTGATACTAAAAATAGCGGTGGAGTTTTATTTTTTAGATCAGTGTTGTGACCCCTCACACATGACTTATGTGTGTGACCCCTTACCTGTGACCTCTGTGTGTGTGACCCCTCGCCTGTGTGTGACCAAACTGATGCTAAAAATAGGGGTGGAGTTTTATTTTGAGATCAGTGATGTGACCCCTCACCTGCGTGTGACCTACTGATGTAAAAATAGGGGTGGAGTTTATTTCTAGATCAGTGATGAAAGCCCTGACCTGTGTGTGTGACCTTTCACCTGTGTGTGTGACCCACTGATCTAAATATAGGGGTGGGGTTTTATTTTGAGATGAGTGGTGTGACCTACTGATCCAAAAACGCAGGTGGTTTCAATTTTTGAACAGTGATGTGACCCCTCACCTGTGACCTGTGTGTGACCCCTCACCTGTTGCTGTGCTTGCTCCAGTGTTGTGTTTTGTTACTATTGGTACTTATATGGCGCATGTCTCAGGTCAGAGACCATTGTGCATGTCTCAGGTCAGAGACCAAACTCCTAAGCACAAGCACATGAGTCATTTGTGCAAGACTGCCTACCTGGGCAGAGCCGACGTTACAGCAGCGCTCCGCATTAGTTTCCTGTGTCATTCAGTCAGGCTCCAATCACATGAACATTATGAGTGGATTCTTCTTTGGCATTTTGCCAGTGGCAACCTTTTTTCAGCTGTAGTTTAACGTTTCTTCAATGTGCTTCATGTACATGCTGCTCACTGGACTTCAGTTCAACCATTTCATCTGAATGACTAGCGTTCGGACTACCACTGGAGGGTGTAAAAACACTTGCGAGTGTGGGATTCAATGTGCTCCTTATTCTGTGTGCTTCTCTGTGCTGTGCTGTGTGTGTGTGGTCCTCTGTGGTGTGAGGCGTGGAAGAAGATTGACTTCCTTTATCAGATGACTGAAAGGAAAATAGACTGGAGATCTGAAGTGAAGGAGAGAAAGAAAGAACATGCACACTTTGTGTGTGTGTGCGTGTATGTGTGTACTTACGCATGCGTGAATGTGTCATGTGTGGGAGCTGATGCATCTGTACTGCATGGCAAGTTCCATTTTTGTCAGTCTGATCTTTCTATTGGTGGTTGGGGGTGGGGTGGAGATGCGAGTGGGGGAAGACAGTAAGTCTAGCAAGGGTAGTGTTTCAAATTGACGTGCATGCACGTGTATCATCTGGATGGGAAATAACCACAAAGACAAATTACATGGAACATTCTGAGGGAATCTGGCGAAGAAAAAAAGAAAGAAAAAAGAATGGGTCAATTACTGAGCGATTTCTGATACTAAGCAGAATGAGATAGGATGGTTGACAATGATGTATCATAAATCGAAATGTGAAAACAACAAAAAGCCCCCAACAACCTGGACATTTTGGATGGATCAAAAACAAAATGTTGATTTGTAAATAAAATATCTTTGACTACATGGATAACATGGACATGCACATATGTTTAATATTCTTCTGAATTTTGATTTGAAGACATCCAACTTCACTTTGTAAAATGACAAGGAGATATATCGAAGAAGAGATATTTCTGCAAGTACCCAAAGTAAAGGTATTTTTTTCCAGGTAAAATGTTTGATAAAGAATCAAGCTTTTTAAGTTTCTGAAAAGTATGAGCTTTCTTGGCAGTCCTTCAAATATCGGGTTTCACGTTTCTGAACCTGTTTGAAATTATTCCAACATACTTTTCTTAGTAAAACAGTACCATTCCTGTACAGTGATTAGAATAAATAAATGTGGTGAATCCAAATATTTCTTGGGCCCTCCTTTTGCTGTCTGATCTGTCAAGCCTAAAAGCCACTGAGAATTCCGCAATGTGATGGAGTCAAAGGGAAGTAATTTTATGTCAAGGTTGTGAAATGAATTACAAAGTTCTTTCCTTTTATGGTTTCTAATTTAAGTGCTGACATCGATGTATCATACCAGAATTATGTTGAACATGTATACTTCAAACATGAACTGAAATTTTGCATACCAGTAAAGTCCAGAGCTCAGAGTCCCATTCGAGCTGAGAAATGAATAATTGTATTAATTTCACTTATCCTCCCAATTTTAATGATGAGACGACTGAAGTTCTACGCACAAGTCAGAAGAAAAGCCATTCATTTTAAAAATATGAGTTATGGTGTTTATGTCAATTACTGATGCAGTTTTACCTCTTAGACTGATTAATTGTAACTATCATTGTCAACATGGTTATTTTAAACAAGATGTTGAAATTGTAGACAACATTTGAGACCAGAGAAATAGAAAGAAAGAAAGAAGAAGAAGAAAAAAAAAAGCACTGTCCCAATTCTAGCTCTAACACTGACTGGTTGTAACAATTATTGTTGGCATGATTATTTAAAACAGGCATTGAATGCTGTGACTCACTGATTGTAACAACCATTATTGACATGATATTTTAAACGAGTTAAGTTTTAATTAACACCATGTGGTTGGTACAAGCGACGTTAATGTTCATTCAGTAGTGATCATTGGAAACAGGAGTCTACAAACACTACAGGATACACCAACAAACACACACATGTGCATGCATGCATGCACGTGATATCGATACCCCCACTGTATTTGTATTCATTTCTTGCCATGGACTGGGTGTGGGGGCAACACAACAGTATCCATTGTGTCTGATGTCTGTTCAAATAAACACGTCATCAAGTCATACGGCATTGTGTGATTATCAGTCGGATCTCTCTCTGGAACTCAACATCTCTGTGTCTTTCCTTCTCTGTCTCTCTCTGGTAGATATATTCACCATCTCCCCTCTGTCTGTCCCTCTGATTTTTTTTTGTGTGTGTGTGTGTGTGCACACACACAACTTCATGCTGTTCCCTCTTAAATCTCACATTTAAAAAAAATGTCTACAAATGCAACACATCCAACCCTTCTTCCTCTCCCTCACAACTCTGTGAAGAGTTATTGGGGCACAACACACAAGTACTGTTCACCAGATTCCTCCAAAGTCTTTCTGTTGTGTGTCACAGCCTGGGTCTCTGCAAATGGTTTCCCTATCCATTCTGCCACGTTGTCAGTCCATCGTTTTTATTCTGTCTAGCCCTTCGTGTCCCTCCCTCACCAATCTATCATCCATTCAATCGAATAACGTGATCAAGTTGAACCACACTTTTCCTAACCAATCTATCATCTATTCAATTGAACAACGTAACATTGAACCACACTTTTCCTGACCAATCTATCATCCATTCAATCGCATAACGTGATCAAGCTGAACCACACTTTTCCTAACCAATCTATCATCCCCTGAATCAAGTATGGTGATAAGTTGAACCACACTTTTCCTAACCAATCTATCATCCACTGAATAAGGTGATAAAGTTGAACCACACTTTTCCCAATCAATCTATGATCTACTGAATTGAACTAAACACAGTGATGAAGTTGAACCATACTTATCCTAACCAATCTATCTTCCACTGAATCAAGTAAAATGAGGTGAAAAAAGTTTAACTTTTCCTAACCAATCTATCACCCACTGAATCAAATTAAATACAGTGATAAAGGTGAACCTCACTTTTCTTAACCGATCTATCATCCACTGAATCAAATATAATGAGGTGATACAGTTGAACCTCATTTGCCCTAACCTATCTATTCAATTGAATAAAAATAAAATAAAACAAGGTGATAAAGTTGAACCTCACTTACTCGAACCAATCTATTCCATTGCATTAAATGAAATAAGGCGATAAAGTTGAACCTCACTTGAAGTTGAACCTCACTCTACAAATCTATTCCACTGAATCAAATAAAATAATATGATAAAAGCTGAACCTCACTTTTCCTAACCAATCTGTAAGCAGCCTAGTTCGACATCACACAATGTCAGCACACACTGGCATGCGCAGATTTACAAGAACACACAAACATCTTCAGTACAGGTCATTCAATTCACAGAGTCCAATTTTAATCTTGCATCAATCAGTTTGAAAGTCTTCATGAAAAGGCAGGCTTCTTTTCAGAGAACAAAAACAAACATGAAATGTTTGGATGGACAAATACAAATGGATGCTTTACAAGTGCTGGGAGTCTGTACTGGGATCCGGAATGATCTTTTTACATCTTGAGCTTGGTCCTACGCCAGTGACGTCTCTTGGCATTGTACCTGGAACACAGAATATGGATGCCATCAGTATCATTTTTTCTCTCTCTCTCTGAATTGTAAGTATACAATTAAACAGGAAAGGTTCCTTGTTCCTGAAAGTTGAAAGTTCTGTTCAACTATGCTGAAGCCTTGAAATATAACAACTGTCACTGATAAATTTATCAGGAACATTATCAACACACATCACACAATTAGTGTGTTCCATCTGTCTTATCCAACGTCGGCAGAGGAACGCATACACAGAACAAAATAATAATAGATTGTACTTATATGGCGCAAACTCTAAGCACCTCACATGAAACAAAACACATACAACAGTGCACAACACCACACAAGAGCACATGAGGACACAGAAATGGAAAAACAAAATCATATTATCATAATATACACACCAAAACAACAATATTACTGCAAACTGCAGATACCAATAATCACAGGAAAAAGGCACAAAACACACCCAACACACACACACACAAACAGTAAACACTGACTCACAAGCACACACACCACAGGAATACACCAATTGAGGTGGGACACAAGGGGAGTGTAGAGGGTGGGAGGAAACAAAGGACTGTGCTTCGTCACATCCGAAGGCCAAAACAAAACAACCCAAAAACAAAACTAAAAAGACAACAAACGAACCCACACACTAAGTGACTTACTACAGTCACAAAGCTATGAGAGTAAACATGTTTTAAACTCTTTAATCAAAGGTAAAAAGACATAAACAAACCCTCTAAGTCTACTCTAAGTTGTAGCATAATGACATGGGCAACAGCAAAACAAATATAATACTAGACATTCATACACACACACACACATGCATAGTACACACACCTACAAACCCACACACATTGCTCTGTCCACCCACATTTGCAGCAGGTTCTGTTTGTTCAGTTTTGCTATTTGCATATGGCATTCATATCATGCGAGACTAAGAGTTCAAACATATCAGTATCTGAATGACACCGACAGTTACTATCAAATATCATCCATTATGTCATTTATTTCCAAAAACCTGATTGAAAGGCAGTGAAACAAGCTATGTCCAAGTCTATGGTATTGTAAAAATATCTGAAAAGCAGTGCTTTGTGGCATAACTGTTTTGTAAATTTTAATTATCCTTAAAACAAACAAAATAATATCTGAGAACTGCAAACCCCTACCAAGCCTTCGCATCCCATGACAACAACAGGCCCAGATTCAAGAGTGCTTGATATATTAATTGTAAAATAATGGTATAACAGGAAAACCCAACAATGCATTGCATCTTTTGTGGTATTATACAAGCATAATGGAACAGGTTTAGATAAGATATTTACCAGTAACCACTGACACAACTGCAAACTCTTCCTTCCTTCACACACAATGATTGAATGAATCCATCTTTAAAAATTATGATTCTGTTGAAGATTGAGCATAAAAAACAACAAAAATCCCCCAACTCACCTGATGGTATTTCCAGTTTTCATGCGAACCCACTGTGGGATAGGTCTGTTCTGCTTGATCTTGCGAGCAAGCTTTGTCTTCACCCGCAAACTTTTGTGAGCACCCTGAAAAGACGCATACATACAATATTTAATACTGAGCTGCTTTGATTACAATGCCAGAGCCATTGATTGTACATCATATGGGTGGAAGGTGGCCTCATAGTTCCATGTTCACCCACAGAGTGAGAGAACCCAAGCATGCGGGATCGAATCCCACTCTCTCCAGAATTTTCTACCCCTTCAATAGACCCTGAGTGGTGGCCTTGATGCTGTTTTGCTACCGCTAGTGACTTTGCTACCACTAGTGATTCAGTGATTCAGATGAAACGATAAACCAAGATCCTGTGTGCAGCATGCACCCAGTGCATAAAAAAGAAACCACAGCAAGTCAACAAAAGGGTTGAGCCTGGAGAATCAATACATAGTGATTTTATGCATACAGTATAACACTGCCAGTTCCACATGTGCCAGAGCTGTCAAGTCTTGTTATTTACAGCAGAATACAAAGCACATTGTCTATTTTTCAGTCTCTTAAACAAAAGCATCACTTAAAGTTAACTAAAACAGATCTTTTAAGTCTTTCTGGATAGTATCCTCCAATACAGAAACTGTGAGAAGGTAGTAAAATAGAGCCTACTAGTACTATAAACTAATTTTAGGCTTAAATACAAAAATGTATCATTATTATGCTAAGCCTAATAAAACTTGTTAGACCTTAATATAGCAAAATCTTATCATATACTGATATAGCCTACTCTAGTTAATTTAATACTGAAAAGTAATATAGAGACTACTTAGTATAAGCTTAAGTCAGATATTAACACATAAAATTCTTATAGATCTTACTACAAACTAATTAATCTTTCATCGAGAAAAGTATTATCATAGCCTACCAGTACTATAACCTAATGCTAGACTTTAATACAGAAACTATAGATATCATCATAAAGCCTACTAGTACTTAGTACTATAATTTATAAACTAATTTTGTACTTTAATACTATAGTATTAATCATTATTCTAATTCTCTTATTGTTATACTATAGCGCCAACAAATGTTTAAGTAACTGTACAGAAAAGTGTTGGTACTGAGCCTATATCCCATTAATGTTAGACTTCACATACAGAAAAGTATTACTATTAGTATATGCTTGATGAAGCATGTTGGGTTACGTTGCTGGTCAGGCATCTGCTTGATAGAACTAGAAGTGATGCAGTATATGTATAAACACAGACACACACACACACACATATATATATATATATATACATACATACATACATACGTATCCGAACACTGTGACGTCTCCTTGAGCAACTAAACCAAACTACTAGTACTACACTGATTAACTAATAATAGTAATGTAAGACTTCAATACAGAAAATATTACTGCCTACTCTGGATACTGTCTACAGCTTGCAGTTGCACAAGTTTGATGCAGCCTATCTATCACACATGATGCCAATTAATATTATAATACATACAGTTTGACTAATCAGCACATCCACTACATACACTCTGATACTGTGATAAGCCCGCCTTTCAGCTAAGCACTGCCTGCCTTTCAGCAAAGCACTCTTATGTGTTGCTGACATTTTCTTTGTGTATATGAAATGCAGCAACTTTGTTCTTTAGAATCTGACAAGGTCATAAGGTAAAACATTTTCAAACCTTCCTCCTTCACTTATTGACTGACATCAAAAGCAATGTACACCATACTCTGAAAGTTAGTATTTCCTTGACGAAATATCTAAGAAAAGTTACTTTTTCCATGATGAAAAATCTGATAAACAGTAACTGCAGGTATATATCATATGATTATAAAAATACGAAGTACGTGGGCGTTGATCCTCAATTGATATAAAGCTCGATGCTTCGCGGAGATCCCGACAAATATGTCATTCAACGACATAGGTAATCCTTACAAACTTACATACGATAATTTTGGTGGGAGCTCGTCGGAAAATAAAAAAAATAGTGGGAGCTCATCGGCAAATATGGAGTCAGGATGAGGTGCTATGGGTCACGTCACCCATCTGTGGATCAAGAGTTTGATTCCAGGTTGGACCTTCCTGTGTGCGGTTCTATCACTCAGCCATTATAGTAAAAAGTTCATGCAGGACAGCAGAGAAAGCAAACTCAAGAATCAAGAAAGGTTTCGCATACTTTCATTAACCGAGAATTGAACGTTACATCCGTTAATTATAATGGACCGATGTCGAGCTGTTCGCTGCACATCGATCAAGGAACGATGCCCAGCGCCGGCCAAAAAATTAAAAATACAAAGTTGATGATTTTTCTGTTGTGTGAATATGTGGGAAGTTTTTATTGTTGTGAGTGCGTATGCTGTTCAGTGATATGCAGACACTAGACGATCACATGTTTGTCAACTCTGATATGACACAGACGCTGAAAAATCGTTTGAAAAAATTTCCTGCCAAGAAATAAGTTGTCTGATCCTTACCATAATCTGATCATGTCGCCATTTTGATGGACGAAAAGTTACTTGAGATCATTTTAATTATTGGGCGTTCAATTTCAGGATTGGTCTACAAACAGTACTAAATTAGTCGTAATAATTGCCACCTTTATCTGTCAGCACAGTTAATTATCACAACACTAACCATTTTTGCCGTCCAATATTCACTGTTTCAACCACGTGCAGGGCGATGTGTCTAGCGCCTCAGTGAAAATGTGACCGGAAGTTGAAAATTGTCATTTTTACCAGAATTGCCCCCAATCAGCACGCAACTGTCTGTTGTGTTGCATCGA
This sequence comes from Babylonia areolata, assembly GCF_041734735.1. NCBI lineage: Eukaryota > Metazoa > Mollusca > Gastropoda > Neogastropoda > Buccinidae > Babylonia > Babylonia areolata. The sequence goes on along the minus strand of NC_134885.1, from coordinate 5,491,783 downwards.
AATACGTGAAAAAGAAAGGTAGAAAGTTATTTCGATAGTTTGAGTGTTTGTGTGTACGTGTGTGCGTGTGTGCGTGTGTGTGTGTGTGTGTGTGTGTGTGTGTGTGTGTGTGTGTGTGTGTGTGTGTGTGTGTGTGTGTGTGTGTGTGTGTGTGTGTGTGTGTGTGACGGTGTGTGTGTGTGTGTGTGTGTGTGTGTGTGTGGTGTGTCAGTGTGCTGATGTGCTGAGAGAGAGAGAGAGAGAGAGAGAGAGAGAGAGAGAGAGAGAGAGAGAGAGAGAGAGAGAGAATTGAATGAATCAGTTGAACTGAATAAATTTTATTTTCTGAGAATAATACATAAGCAAATTAACGCTTTTTTCTTTTTTTCTTTTCTTTTCGAAGGGGAAACAGTAACATTAAACAAAGACACACACACACACACACACACACACACACACACACACACACACACACACACACACACACACACACACACATCAGAATATATACTAATAATGTTGGTGGGTGAGTGTTGGGAAGAAACGCGGACCGTGGGAGAAAAACGGCTTGAGAGCGGGGACAGTAGCCGCTGGAGAGATAATGAGGTGATAGGACAGGAGAGAAAGAGAAGAGAAAAAGAAGAAGAAAGAACTATAATCAGAAGAAAAATCAGGAAATCAAAAAAGAAAAGGATAGGTCCTTGTGATTTGGCAGGACACAGACCCCCCCCCCCTCCCCCACCCCTCTCCACGCCCCGCTCCCGGCCCCCCACCAAACTTCCCCCCAAACTATTTCAGTTGAAGGGAACAAACCCAGATTGTGGTAAAACAAAGGGATTTTGTTTCGATTGTCTCCCATACACGTGGAGCGACAGCCAAGAGGGAACGCGTCCGCCTGGGAGGCAAGAGAATCTGAGCGCGCTGGTTGGAATGACAGCACAGTCGCCTGTATTTTCTCCCCCGGCCTCCGCTAGACCTTGAGTGGTAACCTGGACGCCAGTCATTCGGATGATACGATAAACCGAGGTCCCGTGTGCAGCACTGATGCACCGTCAGCGTAAACCGGCTGAGAACTCCAGTCATGGCAACAAAAGGGTTGTTCCTGGCAAAATTCTGTAGAAAAATCCACTTCGATAGGAAAGCATAAAAAAAACCGGGGGGGGGGGGGGGGGGGGGGGGGGGGGGGGGGGGGGGGGGGGGGAAGGGGGGGGAGGGGGGGGGGGGGACTGAGTGTAGCGACGCTCCGTCTCCCTGCCAGATGGAGAGAGCAGCCCGAATTTCATACAGAGAAATCTGTTGTGACAATGGCACTGGCAATACAATATATATATATATATATATATATATATATATATATAAACACAATACAATACTATGAAATGGGATATGCGATACGATGTGATACGATACTGAGAACATGTACTACAATACAATGGGGGCCGGAATATAATGTAGTACAATACAAATGCCACACACCACACCACACCACTCCACACGACATGACACGACACGACACGACACGACACGACACCACACCACACCACACCACTCCACACCACACCACACTACACCACACCACACCTAAGATACCAGGCCACACCGTTCATCTCAACACAGCACAGCACAGCACAGCACAACACAAACAACACAAACAACAAATGAAATGACAACTTTAAAAAAACAAACCAAAAAAAACAGCTTGGTCGTTAACGACAAATGGTAGCTTGAAAGATATTCAACTGATACATGTGTTAATTAAATGATAGGCACATAAGTGGGAAGAAAAAAAAAGAACAAAAAGGAAAAGGAAAAAAAAAAGAAAAAAAAGAAAAGAAAAAAAAGGAAAAGAGAAAAGAAGAAGAAGAAGAAGAAAAAAAAAAGTGGTAAAAAATACAAAAAAAGTAAGAAGGAAAGAAAGAAGGGAACACCAACAATGCTTAGATCTAGGATGAAAATGTAATGTGGATAATTTTCCACATTGTGTAAAAAATAAGTCCATCCCTTCTTCTCCGGCGCTGGACATGAATTGCGAACGGCCGACAACCTAGCTGCTGCTTCCACCCTGACGGGGATGCCAGTTAATTCCCTTTCCCAGTATTACTTCTGCATCATCAGTGTTCATATTTTGTAAATATACATCTCAGGGTTCGAACCCACGTCCCCTAAACTGTCAAACCCGCGAAACTAACCACTTCGCCACCACGGCGGTTGGTTGAATTAAGCTGCAGCCCTATTATTTATTTATTTATTTTACTCTACTGGCAAGGTTGAAAGAAACCCCGGGTGTAGCAGCGGCCTATTTTTAACGTCATTGAGTTTTACCCTGGGGTCAAATTAAATCTGGTCGGTTCAGGTTGAGTAGGCTGGAATGACCCTCCGGGGGTAGATTTTCAACCGGTCAGAACTGCAGGTGGTGGTATTTTCGGACAGTTCAAACCCGTCCTGCATTTCTCCATTAGTCAAGCAAAACTGTGCCTTGCATGTTGCCCGGCGCAGCGACAGGGGACGATCCAGCTTCGAGGTGATTGCCTTTGGTTTGTTTCTTTCTTTTCTTTCTTCCTTCCTTCCTTCCATTTTTCCTTTCTTTCTTTCTCTTTTGCCTACAACACCTTGATCGTTTATTTTGTGGTCAGTGGTCACAATAGCCAAGAGACAGAGAGACAAACAAACAAAGACAAACAGACAGAGACAGAGACAGAGACAGTAGGCAATATGATGAAGATGGCCGCACGATCAAAGGGAGGGCTTCTTCTTCTTCTTCGTTCGTGGGCTGCAACTCCCACGTTCACTTGTATACATGTACACAAGTGGGCTTCAAGTTACATGTATGACCGTTTTTATCCCGCCATGTAGGCAGCCATGCTCCGTTTTCGGGCGTGCGCATGCTGGGCATGTTCTTGTTTCCGCAACCCACCGAACACTGACATGGACTACAAGATTTTTAACTGACGTGCTGTATTTGATCCTCTGCTTGGCGTGGTATACACACGAAGTGGGTTCAGGCACAAGCAGGTCTGCACATAATAAGTTGACCTGGGAGATCAGGGAAAAAAATCTCCACCCTTCACCCACCAGGCGCCGTTACCGAGATTCGAACCCGGGACACTCAGATCGAAGGTCCAGCGCGCGGCTTTAACCACTCGGCTATTGCGCCCGTCAATGAGTAGACGGAACCGGAATAGGCGAATCGATCGTGCAGCGTGTTGGTTCGGTTGAAAAGCACCATACTTCTCGCTGTTTGAACACAGGAAAAAAGAAAAGAAAAAAGAAAAAAAAAAGCAGCGATACATCACCTGTTGCTTTCTACGATGGCTCGGTTGTTCAGAGAGTATTATGTCAGATGAAAGTGGTGGCAGATGTTTTCTTGTCTTCGTGACAAACGGGATGACATTTTCGTTATGTGTAGGTTGTAAAATCTGGTGTTTCTCTCTCTCTGTCTCTCTGTCTCTCTCTCTGTCTCCACCTACCACCCCACGTCCTGCCTCTCTCTCTGTGTCTCTGTGCACACTTGGGAATAAATTTTATGCTCTTCTTGCATCGCTTTCACACAACATGTGTCATCCCTGTGTA